>NC_081206.1:7712500-8012500 GCF_902713425.1 Acipenser ruthenus | reverse complement strand
CCGAGGTACGTTCTAGTTTAGCCAATCACAGACAAGAAATAACAAATCCCACCCTCCAGTCAATCTTCATTACCGCTACATAGAGAGCCAATCAGCAGTACAGGCTTTAAAATAAAATCAATATATACATTTTTTTTTTTTAACTTTCGAATGTTGGATTCACTTGTCGATAGGTGCCATCGTTATCGAATAGTCGAATGTTCGACTATTCGGTCTCACCCCTAATTTGAATATGGAACATGCAATAAAACGAAGGCAAAGGTTACACCAACAGCTGCTCAGAGCCTTACTGTGCGCCGCCACCCACCCCACTTGGAAAAAGACAGCATTACCTAACCAGAATGAAGGGCTTGTTTATGAATACCAGAACAGACTGCTTTCCAGACAGGGGGTAATAGCTCCTCTATATCGCGAAACATGTAAAGAGCAATCTTTACTTCTGGGCAATAAAGTATAAGTCAAGATGACACAATCTTTTTGCGTGCGAAGAATTTAACAGTAACTGACAGCAATAGCAAATTAAACTAGGGCTATCCCCGAAATATAAACCCAAGAAATCTAAAAGGGCACGGTTTTCAAAGCATGTACTTGTCCAACTCCTATTTCTTTGAAAGATGAAAATTCAAAAACAGTAAAAATGTACAAAAAAAACTGGGAAATAAACAACCTGAGAGTGCTTAGGAGACCTTCAGGTCACATTACGTCGATACAAGCTCTTTAAAGTCAATAGGCTTGTTCTCCTTTCAAAGAATAGGAGTTAAAGAATGAAACTCTTTGAAAATATGTATACAAAGTTATACTGTATACCCTCAACATTACTACAAAAAATAAAAATAGTGAAATGTAGTTTGCAAAAAAAATTTTTTTAAAAATAAGTCAGGCAAGTTGTGTGCAGCAGTATTAAGATCATAGACCCCTGTATCTCATTAATCTCCAGTTAGGCTAGGATCCCATGGACTTCCCCTTCAGACAAGCTTCAGTTCAAATGGTAAGCAGCCAGAACATTTTAATGAAAAGGATCAATCTATGATTTTGGTCTATGCTTTAACAAACATTCCTAGGGTGGATACTTTATTTCACCACAGCGACCTGGCAATACAGTAAGTACACTGTACTCCCAAAGCCAGACTGATGCTCCAAATATGGAGATATGGGCCTTATTTACAAGTTTCTCAGAGATTTCTCTGGGAGGGTGGCAATTAACTCTGCTGAAGCTGCAAATCAAAATCTTACTTTTATTAAAGCTCTGAGAATATTGCTAGACTTGGGAACAGCGTACAGTATTAATGATACATATTGCAAAAGACAGAATGTCAGGTTGAAGGTGAAGATTTATAAAATGGGTATTAGTCCAATAGTAAGATCATACAGTCATGGCAAAAGCAGCCCTGAAGTGCAATTACTGATACAAGAGAAACATGGTACAGTACTTTTGTTGGGCGAATATTAAATCCCAGAAATGGCTTCCAAAATGATTATGTTTTAGTGGTTATTGATATTTCTAACTCAAGCCTCATACTAAAGGAAATAAAACCATTACTAAATAATTTGGCACATATGAAGAACAGTACTCAGCAGCCAGGAAGTGGCAAACCACACAAAGGAGATTTTCTTTTTGTTTCTTTTTATATAAACAAGCTGCTTGCTCAGATTATCTAAACACTTTGGGTTGAGGCTGTTGAAGAAAAAAAATCAAATAAAAAATAAACAAAATGATTCATCATGGGTCTCCTTTAGATAAATCCAAAAGCTAACATAATTAAGACAGATTACTGTAAATCCTGGCTAAAGTGAGAGTAAATACCAGTAATGGGGCAGCAGTGTGGAGTAGTGGTTAGGGCTCTTGACTCTTGACTGGAGGGTCGTGGGTTCAATTCCTGGTAGGGGACACTGCTGCTGTACCCTTGAGCAAGGTACTTAACCTGGCTTGCTCCAGTAAAAACCCAACTGTATAAATGGGTAATTGTATGTAAAAAATAATGCGATATCTTGTAACAATTGTAAGTCGCCCTGGATAAGGGTGTCAGCTAAGAAATAAATAACAATAATACAATAATGAATCACTCTGCTTTAAAAAAACTCTGCTAGCTTCTAGTTGACTTGTGTTGTTTTTCACGCTCAGTGTTAGGAACAGTTTGTGTCTACTACTTTACCAGGGCACCAGCCAATTAGATTGCAGAAAACTACTTTGGTTAACAAGCAGGGGGGGCGCCTCTGAAATCATTAGTCTGTTTACTGTTCACTAACTAAGTCTAATCGTTCCTGTATTACTGGTAAATTAATCCCTTTACAGATACCACAACTGTACATCAATTGTCATCCATACATCTTCAAATGTATGTATCATTTAAAACATGCGACAGACCATACAGTATGTAAAGACATTTACGATGGGGATATGTATCCTCAGAACGGGAACAAATGGTTCTCAGGAATAGAACCAATGTCCTTTAAGTTATCCTCTGAAATTCTCCAATTCAAATGACACCTGTAACGCAGGCCTGTTTTGAATCAGCACACTTGTACTTCCAGAGTTCAACATATACAGTACTGTGCAAAAGTTTTAGGCAGGTGTGAAAAAATGCTGTAAAGTAAGAATGCTTTCAAAAATAGACATGTTAATAGATTATATTTATCAATTAACTAAATGCAAAGTGAGTGAACAGAAGAAAAATCTAAATCAAATCCATATTTGGTGTGACCACCCTTTGCCTTCAAAACAGCATCAATTCTTCTAGGTACACTTGCACAAAGTCAGGGATTTTGTAGGCATATAGTCAGGTGTATGATTAAACAATTATACCAAAAGGGTGC
The DNA here is from genome assembly GCF_902713425.1 of Acipenser ruthenus. Classification (NCBI taxonomy): domain Eukaryota; kingdom Metazoa; phylum Chordata; class Actinopteri; order Acipenseriformes; family Acipenseridae; genus Acipenser; species Acipenser ruthenus. The sequence continues at coordinate 8,009,686 of NC_081206.1, read as the reverse complement.
CAATGATTATCAATTCAATATGTAGGTTGAAACACAATCATTAACTGAAACAGAAACAGCTGTGTAGGAGGAATAAAACTGGGTGAGGAACAGCCAAACTCAGCTAACAAGGTGAGGTTGCTGAAGACAGTTTACTGTCAAAAGTCATACACCATGGCAAGACTGAGCACAGCAACAAGACACAAGGTAGTTATACTGCATCAGCAAGGTCTCTCCCAGGCAGAAATTTCAAGGCAGACAGGGGTTTCCAGATGTGCTGTCCAAGCTGTTTTGAAGAAGCACAAAGAAACGGGCAACGTTGAGGACCGTAGACGCAGTGGTCGGCCAAGGAAACTTACTGCAGCAGATGAAAGACACATCATGCTTACTTCCCTTCGCAATCGGAAGATGTCCAGCAGTGCCATCAGCTCAGAATTGGCAGAAAACAGTGGGACCCTGGTACACCCATCTACTGTCCGGAGAAGTCTGGTCAGAAGTGGCCTTCATGGAAGACTTGCAGCCAAAAAGCCATACCTCCGACATGGAAACAAGGCCAAGCGACTCAACTATGCACGAAAACACAGGAACTGGGGTGCAGAAAAATGGCAGCAGGTGCTCTGGACTGATGAGTCAAAATTTGAAATATTTGGCTGTAGCAGAAGGCAGTTTGTTCGCCAAAGGGCTGGAGAGCAGTACACAAATGAGTGTCTGCAGGCAACAGTGAAGCATGGTGGAGGTTCCTTGCAAGTTTGGGGCTGCATTTCTGCAAATGGAGTTGGGGATTTGGTCAGAATTAATGGTCTCCTCAATGCTGAGAAGTACAGGCAGATACTTATCCATCATGCAATACCATCAGGGAGGCATCTGATTGGCCCCAAATTTATTCTGCAGCATGACAACGACCCCAAACATACAGCGAAAGTCATTAAGAACTACCTTCAGCGAGAACAAGGAGTCCTGGAAGTGATGGTATGGCCCCCACAGATCTCAACATCATCAAGTCTGTCTGGGATTACATGAAGAGAGAGAAGCAACTGAGGCTGCCTAAATCCACAGAAGAACTGTGGTTAGTTCTCCAAGATGTTTGGGCCAACCTACCTGCAGAGTTCCTTCAAAAACTGTGTGCAAGTGTACCTAGAAGAATTGATGCTGTTTTGAAGGCAAAGGGTGGACACACCAAATATTGATTTGATGTAGATTTTTCTTCTGTTCACTCACTTTGCATTTTGTTAATTGATAAATCTAAACTATTAACATGTCTATTTTTGAAAGCATTCTTACTTTACAGCATTTTTTCACACCTGCCTAAAACTTTTGCACAGTACTGTATATATAAATATATATATATATATATATATATATATATATATATAAATGTGTATATATATATATATATATACACACACACACACATTTATAAAATGAACAGACTTGTAGACATTAAAGGGAAGTCTGTTTGTGACAGAAACACCCACTTTTTGCCGAGTCCAGTGACAGCCAAGAAACCTGATGCTGACACAAAGCAAGAGCCATGGAAAGTACATCGGACGGGTCTAAAGCAGCACAAACAAATTTTCAGAATAAAGGTATCAGGGGCTTACCAACTGCTCACTTATTTGTAACATGAAGTGGGTGGATTGTAAAAGGGGATGGTTAAGGGCTACAGTATGTTACTCTTTCAGACCGCTCCACAACTTATTTTAATTTTCTTGTATTTTTATTGAATTTTCTCCCCCTCCTGGAAGTCAAAAGCAGCCAACTGGGGGGGAAATATACATACATTTCTGCATCATAGTTATGCAACAGCCCATTAGAGACACCACACTTTGTCTAATCTTGTAGATTGGATAACTTCCTGCATAGATCAGGTTTTGGGATTTTTGAGAGTGCTTCAACTAGTTCTGCTCGCTTGCTGGGTCATTTGTAAACAATTGTGTGCAATCTGTAATAAATAGCATGTGACTAACCTACAGCACGGCAAACTACATGAAAAAATTCTGGACCCAGTGCGTGCAAAGTAGCAATAGACTTTGAAAGGACTGAAAGGGGAAATCCAAATTTTTGTTTTTAAGCTGTCGCATAATAAAAAAATAAATAAATAAAAAAAAAGTGTGCCATTTGTACATTTCATTTCCAAATGCAAATATTTAAAAGCAATACTAGAATTCAAGACAGAAAAAAAATGTCTTTGTCCTTTTAACTCCTTAAAATCAACCCACAAGTGAAACATTCTGTTAAATGGTACATAGCATGTCATACTGGATCTTAATTCAATTTGTAACAACCCATGTATTCCTTTGAAATTACAACTTAAGTTGCTAACCAAGTAACTTTAGTTGTAACTTCCATGGAATGCAAAAAATAAATACATTGCCAAGTATGAAACTTAGACCCTGTTCACACTTGCGATTTAAGGCGCCTTTTCTCATATGTGAACGCTCCAAAAAGGAAATGCGAGATTTAGGGTGCCGTTTCGATGCGGCCCAGTGCCTGAAATCAGTGACCAGGCCTTTTCATATTACACTACCAACTTGATTTTCTACGATAACAAAGATTTACTATGATGTTGGAGCTTTTATTGTTTTACATTTGGGGAGGGGCAAAAAACATGTACATTTTTTTTGTTTGTTTGCTAATAATCAAATCAATACAAGTATCATATATAAATATTAACACAGTCAAATTTGCTTTTAATTTATGTAAACATACCTGTCTGATACAACTGCTTCCGGTATTCAAGTTCAGTGTTGAATGAGGCTTCAGTTCACTTCAGTCAGTATCCAGAACTGTTCAGAAGTGCCGAAAACAATAACAATCATCCCTAATCGGATCAACGAGTCGATGGTAATGTGTTGTTCTGTACTTCATGCAGCAATGCTGTAGATTACACTCGCAGGCAGATGATTGTATACTAGTAATGTTTTATTGCTCAACGGCACTGGTAAGCTTGTAACTTGCTTAAAATTTGAACGTGTAAAAAATTGTATTTTCACTAATATTTGTTATATTTCAATGCCTGTTATTGGGATTATTCCCTTAATGAAGTTGTAGTTTACATGTGGGACAAGGGTTTTGTTAAACAGCCATATGTTTGGTAATCTTCCAAGAGAAGGGGTAATGCTAATGTTCAGTCTTTACTGGTAATGGTTTGGGGCTAGAGAATAATAATGAATGATAACAACAAGTAAAACGATAGAATAGTTTAATGATCGTGTTTGTAAACAAAGACGGTATTCATGCAGGTTAAACAAACAGGTATAAATGAAAAGAAACGTGTAATGTATTTAACGTTATTTAATGTCGTGTCTTTCCTTAGGCGGGAGCAGTAGTACTATTAGGTGGTCAGTCGTAAGTTTGTCTTGTGAACGTCAGTCATTGTGTATAACCCGATAGTCGTTTGCAATCAGAGTGAAGTATCCATTTCGAAAATAAACATTTATACCTGTCAACACTAGCAAGTTGCTGTTTCCCGTGTTCTAAATACCTCTGTGCTCTTACGAGAATAATGCGATTGTGGGTGGGGGTAAGCTCGGACTGTCATAACAGAAAGTCAAAATAGTCAATATGTTTTTAATATATACCATAAAATTGCTCCTGTGCTGCACTGAAATAAAATTAACAAACTGCTACAAAAGGATTACTGTATATCCCGGTAGCTCTTCCATAATGAGTGCAGGCTGTCGTCAAATAAAAATAATACAAAAATTTTAAAAAGCAGTTCGTCATATTTCAGGCCTGCTTTTCAGTCACATATGTGAAAGCACAAAAAGACGCCTTAACAATGCAACGGGGTTGCAGACCTAAATATGAGGCAGCCCAGTAGTGTGAACGGGGTCTTAGCAGGTGGAGGTGTGGAAGGAAGACCACTGCTATAGTGGATGCTATTCAAATAACAGCAGCAGCCGTGCCGAGTCACTTAATAACCACTCGACAGGAATTGAATAGTTCCTGAAGCAGACTGACACTCCACACTTAGATGCATCTTAACATCTCATTGCGGCTCCAAGCTGTACGACTTCCGATAACTGATATTAGATTGAATGCTATTTCTAAACGCCATTCCCATTTGTAATAAATAATGTAACTGTTTCTGATGTTCTGTTCATCAACAAGCTGCCTCATTATCTTAGGATTTATTATATATACACACATTATTTATATATATATATATATATATATATATATTATATATATATATATATATATATATATATATATATATATATATATATATATATATATATATATATATATATATATATATATATATATATATATATATATTACACACACACACAACCGGTCAAAAGTTTTAGAACACCTCCATTTTTCCAGTTTTTATTGAAATTTATGCAGTTTAATGTCTCAATGTACTTTGAAATTAAAGCATAGACCAAATAAACAATTGGAGATAAAAAAGAAATCATGGAATCGTTTTGTTTAACAAAATTTAATCTAAATTTTTGACTCAAAGTAGCCACCTTTTGCAGATATAACAGCTGAACACACTCGTGGCGTTCTTTCTACAATGGAAATCAAATATTGTTCAGAAAGTTCTTCCCAACACTGTTGCAGAAGTTCCCACAAATGTGTTGCACTTGTAGGTTGCTTTGCTTTCACCCTTCTGTCCAGTTCATCCCAAACCAGCTCAATGGGGTTTAAGTCTGGAGACTGTGCTGGCCATTCCATGATTTGAAGCCTACTGTCTTGTTCTTTTCTTCTAAGGTAGTTCTGACATAGCCTGGAGGTATGTTTTGGGTCATTATCTTGCTGTAGGATGAACCCCTGACCAACTAGGCGTATACCAGAGGGTATTGCATGGCGCTGCAAAATGCTGTGGTAGCAGTTTTGGTTCAGGGTGCCACTCACTCTGTGCAAGTCGCCGACTCTGGATCCAGCAAAAGAGCCCGAGACCATCACGCTTCCTCCTCCATGTTTGACAGTTGGTGTCACACACCGAGGAACCATCCTTTCGCTTACTCGACGGCGTACAAAAACCCTGCGTGATGAACCGAAGATTTCAAACTCTGATTCATTGGTCCATAAGACCTTCTTCCAGTCTTCAGTAGTCCACTGGCGGTGCTTCATGGCCCAGGCAAGCCTCTTTTTCTTATTTTGCAATCTTAGCAATGGGTTTCTTACTGCCACTCGACCTGTCAAACCTGCAGCTCGAAATCTTCTCTTCACAGTTGAAACTGAGACTTGCTTACTTCGACCAGTGTTAAGCTGTGCTTGAAGCTGTTGTCCTGTGAGCTGCCTATCACGCAAGCTGTTGACTCTCAGAAACTTGTCTGGCTTTGGGTCTGCCAGACCTCTTCCTGTCAGTTTCCTCCAGTTTCCAAGTGCCTTTTGATTGTGTAGGAAACTGTACTCACTGACACCTTGGCTTTCTTTGCAATTTCTCTAAAGGAAAGACCTACACTTAAGGGTTATAATGGTCTGTCTGTCTTCCTTTGTTAATTGCCTTTTTTCTCGCCATTATGAGAGCAATATACTACTTCCTGCAGTACAATACTGTCCAAATAATGCTTAAGAGGGTGTAGTAACACAATCTGTTCCAACACTGCTTTTATACAGACAGAGGGTTTGTAAGTAATCAACAAAAGTTGGGACACCTGTAGGAATTGTTAGCATCAACTTTCTAGGCTTAATTTACTTCCATTGCTGCAGAACAGCTGTAAGTTGTTAACCCATTACTTGTTCCCTGAAAAAGGCCTTTTTGTATAACTCTGAAATGTACATTATTTTTCAGTTTTTGGTAACCTAAACTTTTTTTTTTTAACCTCTGGCAATTTACCGCTTACCTTTGTACCATTTCAGGTTATTCACTGGACTTGAACTGCTTAAATTTCAATAAAAACTGGAAAAATGGGGGTGTTCTAAAACTTTTGACCGGTACTGTATATACACACACACACACATATACGTACACATTATATTATATATATATATATATATATATATATATATATATATATATATATATATATATATATATATATACACTTTATTTATTTTTTTTGGATACTTCTCGCGACCCCCCTTGGATTGCTTAGCTCCTCCCCCCGTTGAGAACCACTGGGTAAATGTGATGGACTCTTCACCACAACACCTCACACCAGCTGCCCATGCACAGTTCACCCTGAGTTCCCATGATCACAAGTTCTTGAAGACCATGATCAACGCAAACCAAAGATTGCTAAACTACAAGCCTGGCCTCTCCCCACCCAAACCAAGCAGCAACAACAACAGTCAAAGCTGCCACAACAGCAGAAAACACCAGTGGAGACGCAGAGTAAACCGCTGATGCTCACAACATCCATATACATTGTAACTCCTGAATGCGTCCAAGACTTTTGCACAGCAGTGTATATTTATTCATTTATGTATTTATTTCTTAAGCTTTTTACAGATTATCATGTGGCAAGGAGTCTAGAAGAGCAGCGACTTTACTGCTGCTAAACATGAAGGAAATGGGTATGGTGTGTTCATAGGCGGGCCGTTCAAAGAAAACACGCTTTATTAAAGCCAACTATACTGACAAAGCCTTTCCCACAAACGTATCAAAATCTAGCTCCAGTGTTCTGCATTTAGTCTGCTAAAGTCCTAGAAATGTAAACCGAACAGAATTGCTTATCTTCTGTTTTAGTTACAGTTTGTTAGAAGAACCATGGGCATTTTCCCTTTATATTATTCATCAAGCTTTTGTTTTCACAGGTTTAGGGTCTGCAACAAACAAAGCTTTGAATACAATATCATGATTGCAACAGTTTTAATATACTTAAATGCAAAAAGTCGACCACTGAAACCAGAACTTAAGAGCTAACACTATTGTGTAAACTCACCGAGCCTCAATTGTTACTCCCAACATAATGGAATTGCTTTGAAATCATTAGTGGTAGGTTGCTGAATACAAAAAAAGGATCATAAAAAAGCAACCTTTTTTATTTTCTAACCAAATTGAATACTTTTATGAAGTCCCCACAAAAGGAAAAAAAAAAAAAAAAGTTTCAAAACAAGTCTGTTGCATAACAGACTTGAGAGATTTCAGGCCTCACTTTTCCATAACAACTGCACCCTGCTGGGACTGTGCATTACAGAAACCACATGCCATAGCCTGCAGAGCTTTCCTAAGTGAATATGGAAACAGGATCTAGACAAATCATTCTGTGAAACCAATCCTATGGGGTCATCCTATCACGGGCTCTTCTTGCTGTCACTTGACCCCTTACTGTACACACACAGTACAATTCCTGCAATACCAAGGAGTAAAACACAGGCTTGTTTACGTGCACATGAGTGTGGGTGTGGGCCCTCATGAATGAAGACTGCTGTGCAAGCACTAGCAGATGCCAGTATTTCTGCACACAGCAAGGGAGCCACTCACCCATACACTTCTGGAAAGACCCAAATGTAGCTGCACAAGCTTATCAAGAGGCTCTGTTTTGCATAAAAATATTTAAGATTAAAACTACAGTATGTGCACAATTTGGTACATTTAGCAAGAAAAAGTCCTCGGGGCACTTCTGTACCATTCTGCATGCATCTGACCCTTAATAATCTGTTTCTTTGACAGATGATTGCTTCCCCTGCAGGCTATGGGACGGTTACATAACCACTGCAATCCCAGCATCCTGTCACTATAGAAGCAGAGCTCATGCCTTTTTCAAAACACTCAGAATGCAATACAAGGTTAAGACAGTTGTTATGAACACACTGGATGTATTTTAATAGCCTTGATACTGTACTGTAAACCTTATTGCTTCTGTCGTCATTGTATCTACTGCAGTTGACAGTAAATTAATAAATTAGACCTTAAAAAGGAGTTGAAGCAATATGTCATTCATTACAAATTAAAAAGGAAAAATCCTTTTTAAAAAAAAAAAAAAAAAAAAAAGACAGCCACTCCAGTAAGCCTAGAGGGCCTAATACTAGTATTGGCACACCATTTGACAAGAGTAAATTCAGGCCACTACTATAGTGCTGTACATCAGCAGAACACAAAATCAGAAGGCTGACTGTAACCAGTCATGGAACCAGTTTGACACTTGTTTCCACTCCGAGTGAAAATAGGAAAGGTGCAGTTCACATCTTTTGAATTGGTTTCAGTGCAAAGTTAAAGCCGTTAGTCAACGTCAAATAAAAAGGGAATACTTACAACTATTAAAAAAAAAAAAGCTTCTCTCCAAATTACAGGCAGCATTGTACGAAGTGTGCATCAATACAGTTCTCCATATGAACGTTTTATCATCACCTGCAGCATTCTGACAAGTGATACTGCAGTACAGTTGAGCTGGCCATGGTGCAGGGACTCAAACCACAATGAATAATGAAACTTAAACATTAATAGTGCCATTGCTTTCAGCAACTGCCATACTCTTGCTTTCCATTCCGGGACTTCAATACAGTAGTCTCCCATTTTTTTGGCACTGATCGAATTCATTCAAAACTTATACAGTACTGTATGGTAACCTGATAAATCGCAGACTTAATTAACAGTTTATTCAATCTTTTGAAAAGAGACTTATTGCAAGTGTCTAAGGAACATGGATTGGTTTATTCAATTTATCATTGCCTCGTCGTGTATTCCAATTTCCACGAGGGCATCTCATCGCTACAAAATGGCATGTAAACAGAACGGCAAAACGCGCTGCTGTTTCTCTCGCTACAAAAAGTTGATAATTGTTCGAGCTCCTGAAAAAAAACCTGAAATTAGACACAAGCCGCCAAGCAATTTGACGTTTCCCCATTTGGCGAGTTGCTTCAACATTCTGTTAAATAAAGTCGTGTGGGTCTTGAATATTGCACCTGTACATGTGTTCATAATTAACGTAGAGCTGCTGCTGCATTTAAGGTGTGTAGGGGTGCTGTGTTAATTTAGTTTGACAGTTTATTATTATAGTTTATTAAATATGTTGATGCACGTGTGTCATGACAAGTAAGACATGTTTACTTATTGATTCATATTGGTGTCTGGTCAACTGCGTCTTAGAGAACGCTTCGGCAAGAGGTCGCTTCTCTTGCTTCCTGAGGGGTGTTCTCTGAGCAGTAGACTACTGTACCACTGCAGAACGAAAACATTACAAGTGGGTGGGGTTTGGATTGGCCAAAAGCAAGCTCTTTCTTGAGCAGAATCTTTGCCAACAGCAGATAAAAAAGGGACAGTCATCATTAACACACAAGTCAATATATTTCAATTTGCTATATAAATACTGCTAAATTATGCAGTATTTAAGACAAGTGATATACAATCCTTGGAATGGCAAGCTAAATTACTGGAATAAATGTAGGGGGACATTTCTTAATTTAAGACCAGATATTGGTCTTAAAACACACACACTTTTAGCCATTTTATTTTTAAACACACATCAATAGTTTTGGCTTGTGCTTTCATCATTACTTACTAGCTTGACTTTGTTTGTTACATGACTGGATGAAAAAAATAATAAATCTGACCATAAAGTGACACGCCTCATTCTAAACCACTTGTTCTAATACAATCACTTAATCTCCCACTGTTTAAACAACCCCCTCGTACCAGTGTCTTAGAGAAAAAATCATGTACCAGTACCTGAAATAAGTAATCTTCTCAGTATCCATCATTTAAGCAGCACATGTAACCTGGTCCATTCTGGTCTCCAGCTCAAAGGCGTCTGGTCGGTCCTGTGGATTGACCGCTAGCATGTCCTTTAGCAGCTGTTTGATTCCGTCCGACATGGACGTCCTCCGTTTCTGAGGGATGTGCAGTACCATCTTTGGGTTTTCTAGCAGTGCTTCTCCCACTGGCACGATCTCAGTACCCTGTCTGATGTATGTGCCAAGGAGCTCTCTCTTTGACTCTGCGTCAATAAAAGTGATCCTCTCGATCATGGCCCACATTATAATGCCAAGGGCGAAGATGTCCGCTTTAGCGGTGTAGTGACCTTCCCATACTTCCGGGGCCATGTAAAAATCAGAGCCACAGGCTGACGACAGCCAGAACTTGTTCACATTGACGTTTTTGTTCCCATTTTGTCCTGTTTTCCCTCGCCCACCGAAGCCGGCACAGACCTTGCTAAGTCCGAAGTCGGCCACTTTAAGCACAGGGACCCCCGACCTTTCCGAGATGAGGATGTTGTCTGGTTTCAGGTCCCTGTGAACAATGTTGTTTTTGTGCAGAAAGGCCACGGCACTGGTAAGCTGTAACATGAAGCTGGTGTTGGTCACTGGATCCGGTCTCCGGGACAATATAAACTGATTTAGATCCCCTCCTTCACAGAACTCCATAACAAACCAGAGGTAACAGGGCTCCTCAGGGTATCCCAATACCCTCTCGCCTGAAATTGAACAAACAAAACAAACAAAAAGTCAGACTAAAGCAATAGCATGGTTTACTCATCAAAAAGTATGCTTTTTAACTTGTAGCAGTATTGAAGGACAGGCACTGTAAATCATATTAACCTGACGAGCTATTTTAAGCGACAGTATGCTGCATGTGAATATTACTGAGGCATGGTTGATTACCCAGGCAGTACAAACAGTGGCTCAGACATTGTGCACTTCAGCACCATTTCCATCTGCACAAAAATCAACAGGGACAACACAGACTGCAGCCAATAGAATATCAAGCATCAAAACATCCATTTTATGTAAAACGCAGCATCACAAATACAGCAGATGTTATCTTTCACTTTTAAACACACAAATTACAATATGCATGAATACATTGTGTAGAGTTTTACAAGTGCATGATTTATTTACAGTGTTGCTGCAAACATTAATTCAAAATAATTCATTTTGATTACTTTATCCAAGTTCCATGCGATAATAAATCTGCGTAAGTGTTTATTTTTAATTTTGAAGGTGTGAGTAATGAGCCAGCTGAAGCATTTCTAAAAAGGACACAGCAATCCAAACAGTTCAGGAAGAACCAGTTTAAAGCAGCTAAGTTATCCCTTGGTAGTGACTCCACCACAATGCACGAAAGGAGTGCTGCTAATTGCCTCAAGCTCAGCAGTCCCCAAATAAGATATGCATCATAACCCTTCTCCAAACAAACTGAAAGCATAAGATCACCGAAAGGAAAAAGAGGTCCATTTTAAAAAAGAACTGTCCCTCAGGGAAAGGTCTCCTCCCTGGAGAGTTGCACCTTCCATAGGTACTTCACATTTCCAGTTATCTTGCCCACTGCAATTAACTTCAAGTTTACCAATCAACTAGGGATGGGGACACCTACCCATAACATCCACCTTAAACCTAGTAAAAGCTAAATGAAAGATGATTACTTACCTCGCGCCTCAGGGGCCTCTCTCATATGATGTAGTTCTGGTGTCTTGCCCTACCTCTCAATTTCCACATTTGAGAAACCAACACCAGCAGCAATAATAATAATAATAATAATAATAATAATAATAATAATAATAATAATAATGACAAAATGAGAGCAGGTGCTTAATAGGTGCAATGTTGTTCTGTAATACTTCAGCCCAATACAATACACCCCACCTGTCTCCCATGGGACTGCCTTATGACACGGCGATTGAAACCAGGAAGGGACACTCAGTTTGTTGGCTTAGAGGGGAGAAATCTCCAGATCAGGACTTATGCAATATTCTAGAGGATATGACGCTACTGAAGGTACAAACATGAACAGATGCCACGTCTAGTTTGTGGATATTAAATCTCATGGGACGATTTCATAGAAAAGTAGAGTTAATTGGTTTCCTGGATAAATGCCAGCTTCAGGCTACAGTACATCTTTTCAGCAGCTAAAACCAAATACATGTGACTCTGTAATAATCACTAAAGAGGTTACATTCGGTGATTTTGCCCGTTTCAATCTAAAAATATTGAATAGTGTAAATACTCACCAATGAATGCAAATAAAATATTTAGCAGGACTGTTCAAAACTAAACAAACTGAAATAGTCCAATGATTTGTTTTTGGGGGGGGTCCCAGAATTGTTTTGAGAAATGTAAACCAGTGCATGTTATTGGAACTGCTCTGGTTATTGGGAAAGTTCCTATTAACAGGGATTTAGAAGGGGAGCACAGCTATGGCCAAACATTTTTACATCGCCCTCTAGATTTAACTAATTTTGCTTCATAAAAGTCAAATGAAACCTGCTGAATAATGTTACGTTAACATATTGAATTACATTCCACTTTGTAGTTTTGCATATACTTATACAAAACTGACAAATCGAACGTAAAATACTAGACTACTATTCCAGTAGACTTTTGGGATAGCGGTATACCCTCCAGAGTTGATGCTGGTTTAAAATGCAAGGGCAGTCTGAATAAAGGGTCATTATTTTAATATGCGGTCAAAGTTCTAGTCAAAACACAAATACAGCATGTGGTAACTACCTGCATGTGCCATTGCCACCAGGGTCATTCTTGTTAAAGGAGGTAGCTACAGTGCCTTTATTTCTTTTTACCTGGTAATTAATAGAAATAATTGCAGTTGCTTTTCATCCACTCAGATTACACTTTGTATATAAGTTAGTTTTGTGAATAATAACTCAAGTTTCTTGTAAATTGGATGCAAATTGCGGATGAATAGCCAAAAATCTGTGCCATTAAAAGATAAAACTTTCTTCTGTAGCTTGAACCGGGTTATTAAATAGCCAGAGTGAACTTGCCCTAGTTCCTACAGCAATATGTCCCCTAAGATGTGTAGCCTGCAACGTGCAAACTGGGAGAAGGTCCATTCATTTTCAGCCAACCCTGGGATAACAATGGTCAACATCAATTGGTCATCTGTGACTAGGCCTAAAATGTAAGAGTTGCATAAATCCTGGTAAAGAAAGCTCCGGGACTCTAACTATAAATTTAAAAAAAAAAAACGCTATTCGCGTCTGCCTGAATGGGAATGTCAACTATTGCACAGAATCCTGACAAAACACCCCTCCCCCTCAACATGTAAGGAGGACCATTGCATTATCCCTGCAGGTGCCTACGCAAGCCAAAACAACGACAGTAATGCAGTGTTTGTTGCAAGATGAGTACCAACCAAGTCTACAAAAATATGGTATCTAGAACACAAATCCAATTGTTTGGGGTCCAGTCTTGTGTACCAGCACCAAAACTCACCTGACTTGGATAACAATGAAAAAGTAAAACACACACCAGGTTTGTAATGCCAGGAGGAGAGTTATTTTCAGTGGCAGTAGTCAAACTTTTAGTAGAGTTGCATTTATACATTATTCTGTCCATTATAATTGTATAAACTGCTGTTACTTTCTCTACGACTACTACGCTATACAATTAAATTGGCGGCCATAAACAGATGCAGTTCTCAGTCCGAGGTGATGCAGGCCCCACAAATTATACACTAACGTTTAGGTATGCGTGATAACAAGGATATATATTTTTTCAGTATACATGTAAAAAATCGTGTTGCACAACAAACCATACCAGTAACAGGATTGCGACCATAGACTGGGAGAAGAAAGGGGGGTACGGATCTAAAACAGCACAGGCAGCTCCAAACCTAAAATGACAACCGTGATTTAGCCGCCGTTATTAAATTATACCTTTGAGCGAAGTCTCCACCAGTCTGAGGTACTGCTCTGATCGTTTGTTGCCATGACTCATTTTCTGCGCCATGCCGTTCCTCTGTAGGACACACTCCTCCAGCTTCACCACGTTCTCGTGCCGCCTTTCCAGACTAGCCAGGGCCCAAAACTCGGCGAGGGCCAGCTCCACATTTTCGGGGGCATCACAGCGGATTTTCTTTACAGCTACCCGTGCACCACACCTCCTAGATAAGGCCTCATAAACCACGCCGTAGCTACCCCTGCCGACCTCACGCAACAGGCTGTAACGCGGGCCAAGTCTTCTCCGTCCAGGGCTGTCGGTCCGGATAACAGTACTCGGCAAACAGTCTTCCTCCATGGGGACCTCCTCACCCTCCTCGTCCCCCCCAGTCAAAGATTTTAAAACTTTACCAACGTCCCTTTTCAACTTCGCATTTGAAGTCCCATTTCTCCTGCAGGCTCGGATACTTTTTGTCCTTCTCCTCTCCCCGTCACCCGCTGTATCCATGGCTTTCTTTTCGTTAAAAGCGACTGTATCAAAAGATTTGGTTTGCCTCTCCTCATTACTTAGTTAGCGGTTGTATAAGATGTGTTATGTAATATATTATCTTTGGCAAAACTCAATCTTATTTTTCTTCAGTTGTATTAATCAAAACTTCTCATCCTCTTCGCTTTCCAACCCCCAAACAATTTGAACAAGATAAACATGGTGAGTCTGACCATTGAATGGAGGGGGCGGGGCTGCATGGGATATTCCATTCACTTTTAGAGGGGGTTTGGACACTGTAAAATACCATTTGGTTTTTTTAGCAAGAATACCGCATATTTTTAAATATGTTTATTTTTAACAAAGTGCGTTTATGCTATAATTATAGCCCTCTAAACACCTTCTGTTTGTGGGTTAAGGTGGTTTGTTTCTTTATACGTTGTACTTCCCCAACAGTTTATTTTGGTAAATTCCACTGTTGCTCGTGGGGGGATATCATGATATGTTTATGAAACATGTAGTATCAGTTTTAATGAGAAAGTAAGTCATATATAAAACCACAGCCTGTATTCAAGTAACATCTACTTTTAACATTGATTTATGACAGAAGTTTTGTTTAGCATTTATTTTGTTTGTTTCCAACATATTTTCCCCCACCACCGTTCTTTCTTTCAGTGTTCCGGCAGGATACTGAGGACAGCAATCATTTGAATTTTTGTTTTTGTAACTGTATGTTTCAAAATGTCTTTATGGTTTGGCAAAACAAGATATTGATTATATTTGTAGATGTTTTTTTACGTTTTAAAAACTTTAAACGATATGTTATTTTATTTATCCTTTTTTCAAATTAACTTTGTCCGGGTGGGGGACTCATGTATTGTTGTGATTGACGTGGTACTACAGGGACGGGGGGAGGGTCTTAACTGAGCACGTGTACTGCACGAAGCAGATGAACTCTCATCAAATGGGTTTATGCAGTTTTAGGTGACACACTTAGCAAACGTTAAGCTTTTCAAGTATTGCTCAAAACACCTTGCTTTTCTGGTTTTAAAATGCTCGTGATCTGAACAGGACATGCAGGTTTCAGTGCAATTCACAATGTAGACTTTTTGAAAGTTGACTTACATCTGTATTTTCAATAAAATGCACAGCACTTTTAAACGTATAATACTTTTCATTGTTCTGCAATTGAAATTTGATTTGAGTGTTACTGGAACGTCAATATAAACTGACCCTATGCACGTGGCTTAGACCTGATAATACGAATTATTGATAATACTTTTTTTTTTTTTTTTTTTTTACTGATCTTTTGAAATTCATATTAACAAGAATTGAATCTATATGAATGACACAAAAGGTTTAAATGATTAAAAATGCATTTCTTTAAGGACATTTAGGACAAAAGCCCTTCAGCTGTGTAGAAAGAAAAAGTGCAGTGAACTTGTGTTTATATAAAAATAGCAATGTTGTTTATGGAATAGCCTGTGAAAAATGTGATGAAATCAAATATGTTGGAGAGACTGGAACTACTTTATATAAAATAATTCAGAACCACCTTTCATTAATTAGAAATAAAAAAAAAATGAATGAACCAATAGTACAGCACTTCACCAGTCAGGGACATGACATAAATGATGTAAAGTTTGTAGTATTAGAACAGCTCAAATTAGACAATGCGACATATAGAAGAATAAAAGAAAGTAAATGGATAAATAGACTGAACACGATTATGCCAGCGGGACTCAACAGAAAAGAATGAACTAATTAACTTCAATAAATATATAACATTTAAATAAATAAACAAAATTCATTCAAAAGTTGTGCATGCTGATGCGCTGGGGAGGCCAAATCAAGACTGATCCTCAGAGCCAACATTGCATGATATAATAAAAATATAAGTTTATATAAAGTAGTGTTAATTAGAATTAATACAGATTCAAAGATAGAAGTAAAAATGATGTCACAATATATAGAACACCATTACATCATGTAAGAATAAATCATGGATTTGAATGTAAACAATAACAAGTAGTTGTCATGCCGTCAAAAACCTATAAATACCTCCAATGTTTTGATTCAAACACAGGCTCCCTTGAGAAAGATATGTACAACATATTGAAACGTTGGGCAGCTGGCTCTTTGAGCTAAATATATATATATATATATATATATATATATATATATATATATATATATATATCGAGATATATATATATATATATATATATATATATATATAGCATGTATAATTCTCCATGGTGTTCATTTTTTTCTGAATCAAGTCAAATGGACCATATAAAATATAAGGTTCTATATCTGAACATGTCTAAAAATGTAATGAATATTAATCTAATCAAATAGTGCCTTTTTTATTTTCAGCATCTCCAGCAGTGGGGTATTTAGGGTCTGATCTAAATACTGACAATCTTCAACCCCAGCAGGCTTAATTGAATAATATCATTATAAAGACAATACAATGTTATAATATATGCTCTGAATGCAAGTCATGATAGCACTTTTACATGTTCCAGACACTTGAATAATGCTTTTTTTCTATGTTATTATACTTGGATATGTATATCACCATACTGACATAGTTCATAGGTACTGTTCCATCGAAAGTCAACCACATTCAAGTTCTATAGGTGTTTTAGTGTGTTCTGTGACAGAGTCCTGCTTGGCTCTATAAATAAATGAATACGCCTATTGGATGAATACACATTGAGCCGCATGACCAAAGCTGCTGTACGACCATTATATACAACACTGCAACAGAGCAGAGTGAAATGAGAATAGGGGAAACGTGTGAGTAAAATACCCATTCTGGTCATCATTACTTATACATGGGGATGGGGATATATATATTTATATCTTAAAATACATTTGAGAGCGGCTCAAGAATCACAAGGATGACCAGATCCAACCTGACAGGACATTTTAAACCCTGTTTCATGCACCTCATTGCAAAAATAAGAAAGTTAGCACTTTTTAATTTTATGGGACACATATGTCCCCTGTATCTTAAAGGGTTAAACTAGATTTGCTATATATTCTGTAGCAGAACAAATGGTGATTTGTGCTGATATCCGTCCAAAAGGATGAAAGTAAGCTGGCCGTCACCTGAGGACTATGTATAGAAGGTGCTTACAAAAGATTATCTTTAATAACAGCTGCAATTAATGTGTTGCACACACTTTATAAAGCCAGGGATCGATTTCTTGAGGTATGAAGTTAGCTCCATCACAAAACAATATTCCCACATCTGGTTTAAATACAATAAATGTAAAGGCTTCCACAAAAGAAAATCACTTTTTCTCAATAAGAGTTCGATTCCAATTTCTTTCCTTTTCCAAAAGCTCTCTGACATAATTGCATTACATAAGTATGCTCTACATATGGCAGGTAGTTAGTTTGTTTTTTTTTGTATTACTGTTAAGCAATCGCTAATGTTATATGAACAGGACGTCCGGAAATGTTATTTTATTGACCTGTTTTCTTCCAAAACATAACTTTTTCTTCAATACAAGTGCCACCAGAAAAGGAAATTAATTAACACATTGCATTTTCATTCAATAAAATAGATAATTAATCTCCCAAACTGAATACTTCTCATTATTAGGCACTGGAATCTTTTAACTGGGCAAAAGAGGGATCAAGTTCTGTTTTATTATTATTATTTCAAACTGTCACTTTAAGTCATGTTATTTATGCTCTGGAGCTCCCCCTGCAGTTCAGTCTTTGGTCCTACAATATAATTTGTTTCAGCATTGTCCTGTCAGGTTAGTATCCTGGTAACAACGTATTTGTACTCTGAAGCACAGCTCAAGAAATGACCAAAAATCTTTATCGATATAATCTGAATAGTTTTGGAATGATTTGATATCCATTAGAATTTTAAACACTCAAAGCAGTGGCAGAGCATAATACCATCGCTCTTTAAATCTTTCATCCCACCATATGTATGTTGTATTACTGATGTTAATAAAGGGAATCAATGCACCTAGTGGGGAGCCCTAGCATGATTAAAATAGAGTCAAAAGTCATTCCCATTAGAGGCTCGATTATCTACTTAATTTAGGGACACAGGTTCAAAGCATGTTCTCTAGTCTTAAATGAGCTTTGAAAGGAGAAAAACACATATGTCTGTATTCGGTTCATTGATTTCTTGAGGATTATATACCTGAATCCATGTGCTGTGTGCTAACAGCTGCATCAAATCTTATTTGCAACCTGGATCTCTGGATTTAGTTACCACAATAGAAGTAAATAGTAAAGCAAAAGAATACATTCAGATAATGTCTGAGAGATTCAAATAGCCACTTTTCCAAAAAGGTGAGTCTCTAAAGACTAAAGCAGAAATGTCTTTAATGCTGGCAAGCACAAGCATGTGGCTCCAGTGAACTAGGCTGGAAAATTCAAAACAAATCCAGTGTAGGCTTACATTCTTATAAAGGTGTCCAATTATTGGGTCCACTAATACACAACATCATCATAACAGTTTCAGTCTCCATGGTGATCTACCTAGCAACTGAAACTGGGTCCAAATAGTACATCTGGTTTGCTAATACATTTTTGTTCAATTTGGTTAATACTGTTTAACATGGATGTAGCTAATATAGATGTTCATAAACCTTACCTGTTGTCACTTTCATTCACTATATTGATCTCAAATGTGCAGTTTGGAAAGATATACACGTTATACTGAGCATGTCATTTTAAAACAGGATATCTGGTTAAAGAATGTTGCTGGAGAATGCAATTGTCTCCTCCCTACAACACTTTGCCTATTGAATACCATGTGTTCAGCCTTTAACATGTTTTGACCCAGAAGATACTGCTGTGGAGAAATGTTAAGAAGTGTTACGCATGGAAATCAAACTTTTCTTTAACCTAGTTTAACCTAGCTTGTTACAGCATGTGTTTCTTTCAAAACATTTGAGACCTCTATAGTCAAAATGCTTACTTAGTATGTTCATTTGTGCAGTTAACCCTGCCTGTCATGGAATAATCCTTCTCGTGAGCACTTTGGGTGGGCAAAAGAAGAGTGAATCGAAAGTCTAAACGGTTCTGTACCACAAAACACATTTGAAAGGTGCCTGCTGTAGATTTGTTTGTAAGCTGATTGCTTTCTCTGCATGAGCTAACACAATGTCACAATAAAATGGTAACACTTTAGTTTTACTTTATGTAGATTTATGTTACCAATAATGTATTATATAATAAAGCCAAGTGTTTTGTTCAAGATTTCACTGGGTTTTACGTGGACTGAGTGCAACTCATTGAGTCTCGAATGGGGTTGCTAAGAGCCAGCCGGAGATCATGGTAAAACTGGCTGTGAATTAACTTAAAAAATGCACTATAACTCCCCTACCAGCAGATGTCACTGTTTAACAGGTAAGAAACATGGAACAATAAGAATAATTCAGGACAATCACATTATACTGATGCTTCTCCATGGCACATGTCACTTCTGGTTGCTGCAAGCATTAAAATGAAAACATTGACCTACTTGGAGACTTTCTGAGGCCAAAAAAATAAATACATTTTGTCAATTCTTATTTTCTTTTCAAGGTTAACCATGGCGCATTTTGTTCTCTTATAAATTCAATATTTAACAAGGTTCAAGGACGTAACACTTGCTCATGACTCATTTGTCTGTTTGCTGTTTGAAAATGTTATTCTCTATGGTTTCTATGACAACACAAAGGACAATCGTCATTAGTTCAAGAACAAGACGGATTAACAGAGAATTGTTGTTCAAATGTTACAGAGGTTTTGTTTTTTTAATTAGGAAAAGCTATCTTTAGAGATGTGAAACGCCAACCTTGATACGTGCATCTTAATGAAAGCAAATAAAGAGTACATTAATGAAGGGTAAAATAAAATAGGCTTGCAATGAAAAACCCAGCTGTCAAATCAAACATATATATATATATATATATATATATATATATATATATATATATATATATATATATATATATATATATATATATACTGTATATATTGGTGGGGCTGACAGTCGGATGGTCATATTGTCACATGGAATCATGGAATAAAGGAATGCTTTTTAGTCCTGACACTTTCTCCAGACAAGCTCAAAGCCAGGGAACTACAGACCCCAGAACATACGAACATAAGACATGTAGAAAATGAGAGGAGGCCATTTGGCCCATCAGAGCTTGTCCGAGAAGCTGGTTGATAACCTCTCAGAATGATGGCAAACATCATACATTGTATAGTAAACTTACAAAAGAAATGAATATGACATGCTTACTCTTTACTAACACAATAGTTTATGTTTAATAAAGGTGACATATTTCAAATATCTCACATGTACAAACTGCTGTATAGCAGGATGCATGCTACTTTTTAATACTAGTTTTGCATGTTTTTTTTTTTTTTTTAATCCTAAATATTATAAACTGGATATGTTTTGTATTTTCATTACCATGGTTGCCAATATTAAGTCATCATACCAGCATACAATGATGCAATTGTACTTAATGACATAAGCATCTATAAATATACAGCATTACATTTGATATATTGTTTCATTTCTTGATTGTGGGCTAATAAAACTACATCTTCATCTCATAATGCTTGGTTTAGCATGGGTATACTTACTTCAGTTTCTCTTTTTAGATACCTATGTGAAACGTACTATACTATATATAGCACTGTGAAACATCTGTTAATGTTGGGGTCATGTACTAATGACACAATAATCAATATTCCCCTTGTAATGCTAACATTAAGCAAGGAATCACGACTACATATCAGGCATCCAGTAGGCTGTCAATGCCCAAACCTAGCCTAACTCGACAGGCTGTAATTGGGAACTTTGCAGTAGTGTTTCTGTTAATAAGGTGAACTGTATCTATTTTTTTATATATATATATATATATATATATATATATATATATATATATATATATATATATATATATATATGTGTGTGTGTGTGTGTGTGTGTGTGTGTGTGTGTGTGTGTTTATGAAACCTCCACTTCCAGCTTAGAAAAATGTTAAGAGGACAAACTTTTACACTTCATTAACTATATATTCTATTTTGAAAGTAGGGATAAGCTAACAAGAAACTTGAAGTCATACAGTAACACCTCTTTACTTAGAAGTGAGGGCAATATTTTCAATTAATTAATAAGTGAGTGTAGTTTCTATTTTTATAGTAACTACACTCACTTATTTCTATTTAAATCTATTATTGTGCTTGCAATGTCATTTACTACATAGTTAATGATGTCATGATCTTCTATTCCTTTCTATTTAAACCATCAGACAGCATGGTTTAAGATATTGAGTCTAGCTATCTATTTATTTTCTTTTATTCTTCTACATTGTATATTACCTAATTGTATTGTTTCTAAAACTATAAATTGTAAGTTATTCATTTTATGTTCATTTTTTGTTAAGAGCTGAACTATTTTATTTCTTATGTTTGATAGGTGATTCTGTACTCTTTTATATAATACTGTATCTGTATATATTACAATAAGTCATTTTTATGATGACCTAAAAATGGTAATACCATATCCTCAATCATTTATATAAAAATAAGAAAAATGTTGTCACTGTGGAAAGCCGATGGGCGTGTTACCCTGCCTCATCATAAAATGACTAACTGAACTTTAAAACACCCTATGCGCATTGTGTCGAAATAAGTAATGGTTTTGTGATTCTAACTGATGTCAAGGGTCAATTTAAGACCAGCAAACTGCCCATGCTGGTCTTAAATTTTGGCCCCAGAATCACTGTGGTAGCCTGGGAAATAATATTTAATTACTGCCCTACTCATCATTTATTGTGTCTCTACAAAAACTGCCAGAACACTAAAATCAATTTTGATAGCAAAAGCTGCATGGGAGAACTCAGGAGAGCAGTTACATTTCGCCAGCGGGTACATGGAATTAAATTTGAAGTGCTAGCACAGTCAGCCTCCTACTTTTAAAAATCTCTGTTTAGCAGTTGCCTTAAATTAACTGTTCTGAGAGTTCGGTGACTAGCGCTCAGTACAATCCTTCAGCCAGTTGCTGGGTTGAGATGGCACTCCATCATCAGTATGCCGAGTTCATCGCAAAGATCAACTTGGCATAATAATTTCTTCCCCTAACTGCAGCAATTCCCCACACAAGTCAGGAGACCTGAATGTTCAGTGGGCGTCCTCTGATCCCATGACCAAGCCAGCTTCCTGTTTTACACCCAGGAACTCGAGTGTGGATGTCAGCATGATATTGACCTCTGGAGGACTAGGCTAGTCCTGTAGGTGGCTGCTTTTGAGCTCACTGGGTGCCTGGCTAGCAGGGTTTGCTGTAGCGTGGTGAGGAGAAACAGTCCCTGACGGTTTTGCCTCCCTAACCCATGGGAGCACCAGCCACCACGATGCTCCCTTCGGAATCCCCAGCAAAGACCAGCGACTTCGCTCAGCCAGGGTGTGAACTTGAGCTGTATGACTGACCCTGCACACCAAGCGGTTATCTCAGGGGACAAGTTATTGAATGCAATCTAAAATGTGATGACTGAAAAGCATGCAAAGTATAGCTAAACAAGAAGGACAATAGTAAATTGCTCTTTAAGATCGACTTAAGAAAAGCTTGGAAAAAACTGGATTAAACAACCCCAGAAGATCTATTTCTGCCATGCATCACATCTTTTAAAGGTAAAACTATCCAAAAATCTGAACTATGCATCTTAAATGTATATATACAGTATATATATATATATATATATATATATATATATATATATATATATATTGTCAGATATCACACATACTCTTTATATATATATATATATAATGTATGCTCTGAGCACACTCTTAAACTCAGGGGAGACTTTCAGGAGGACATAAAGATGTTTCAGACTCCTGTAAGTGGATCGTTCGTGGACTGGGCTTACAACGTATCCAAATAACTTTTTAATAATCGAGAAAATCACACAGACTCATTTAATTCTGAAGTTTTAACGAATCAGAGTAGTATCAGTACTACTTTGGTTTATTAAATGCTTAAAAATGGATTGTGTAGTTACAGACTACTTCCAATCCCAAGTGAAAATCAGTCTAGCCGTTTCCAGTGCCTTTACAGGTTTAACAGCATTAATATTTCAAAACAGTAATACGAATATAGTTATTATATATTTAGCTCTTAGGCTAGAAAATGCAAAAAGCTAAAAAAACGCCTACCACTAAATTCTAGAACACTGGAACATTAAATATACATGTGTGTGTGTATATATATATATATATATATATATATATATATATATATATATATATACTCTCAAGACTAAAACATAATTTATTTACCTTATAGCAATGCGTCAATATATATATATGGAAGTGTAGTGTTGGATATATTGAAAAATAAGAACTGTCTTCGAAAGGCAGAGACTTGTGAATACGACCAAACAGCAATCAGTTTTTCTGAGATCTTCAGAGCATGGACCACAACTTGTAGTTAGCAAGTCGCACGATACTTGACTGGGGTTTTACCTTGGTTTTTATTGGATTTTCCCTCCATTGAATACATCAGGAGTCCCAATTAAATCTGATCATCAATCTGCCTTGACAGTTCCTATCTTTGAGTTAATTATATTTTCTAGAAGGATCCGATCAACTCTGTTTTCAAAATGAACTGAATGTGAGCTCATGGTTCACTATCTTCCACCCCTCCTTTCCTTAAAAATGAGGTGAAATGGAGTCCACAGGGTCCTTGCTACCAAATACAATACAAGTATATGTGTATATATGAGAGATATTTTTAATATTTAACACCACATCTATTTAAGATATTAACCTGGGTAAAAAAATATATATTCAAGGTTGGCAAATCCCGCTTTTAAGAGCCAATTCCTAATCCTGCTTTGAGGTGCCAAATACCAAGCTTTATTTTTTGAAGGTCTAATGCCCTTCCAGAATTCTAATGTGTGTCTGAGACAAACATTTAATTCTTTCACATTTAAATTCTTCTGTTTCCCTGTAAATAAATATCTTTATTTCTTACTGCAGTAAAACCTTTATATAAACTAAACAGGTGTATTCTTTGGTTTAATTGATAATGTTATGTCTTAAAGACTTTTTGGATAGTTGGAGAAACTGAACTAATACTTAAATTGATTAAATTAAATGAACATTATCGCAAATGTGTGTTAACAATATGTTTGCAATATTGTCAGTGCCATGCTTCTGTTATAATAAACTTTTGACTATGTTCTTGCAACAGTTCATCTTTATTATTATTATTTATTTCTTAGCAGACGCCCTTATCCAGGGCGACTTACAATTGTTACAAGATTTTTTTTTTTACATACAATTACATTATTTTTTTACATACAATTGCCCATTTATACAGTTGCGTTTTTACTGGAACAATCTAGGTAAAGTACCTTGCTCAAGGGTACAGCAGCAGTGTCCCCCACCTGGGATTGAACCCATGACCCTCCAGTCAAGAGTCCAGAGCCCTAACCACTACTCCACAATGCTGCCCTAATGGCATTATAAGATGTATTTCTCATTGTTACTTCAGTATAACAGTTGCTCTTAGAAATTGTAATAGTATTTTACTTCATTGATAAATCTTTCAAGATTTTAATGGAAGGTCCAGTTATTTATATCTAAATACAGGCTAGCATTAATATACCAGAACTACAGTGACTGAACTAAGTCTGACCTTCTTCACCTTTCATACAAAATCCAGTCAAAGCCGGTTTTAAGACAACCTTTGCTTTTTGCCAATTTTAGGGTTGATTAATATGAAACACTATCGTAAGCATTTTCCAATACTCATTATTTCAAACCAATATCTAACTTAACGTATTAACACATCCTACGCTTTCCATTGCCATCTCTTCCTGCCAGGTTCGAATTCATTTCTGTTATAGATAGAAAATGATTATTGTAAGATCAACTCCTATCTTCTGTCATCTGAAAGGTATTTCCGTTCATTAATATAAACGAGATCGCTCATTATAGAGAGGAGCTTGGCTGTTTAAATGCTGACCATCAAAAAATCCCAGCCAAAACCAATGAGTCATTTTCAACACTGCTTTTACTACAAGCAGGTGAGAACGAGGTTACAACATCAGCTGTATTCCTTCAGCAAGTTTACTGTTAGAGTCACAGTTTATACTTGAAATGATTTTATAACATGTAGTTCTAATTCAGATATGTCAATATAGAAATCTCTTATAAACTGCAATTCTATTTTACTTCATTGATAAACACAGAAGGCAAGAGGTTAATTTTTAATTAGCAGTAACTGTAACCTTGAATATTAAAACTTAGGACTGCTCACAGGTGTGGGTGACAGTCTTTAAAAGCCTGATACCTACAAAAACTTCAGTCTTGTTATCTGGGCTCCCATCTCTACATTCTCATTCCCATCGTCAGTGGGCAAAAACATTTTAACTGAATCTGGGTCCATCAAAGAACTGCACACCCTTGCAACCGAGGCCTTCCATGCAAAAGGATCTAATGACTTATAGCACAAAAGGGACGTGCCAGAACCGCCTGTGACCATTTATATATATATATATATATATATATATATATATATATATATATTAGCTCAAAGAGCCAGGTGCCCAACATTTCGATATGTTGTACATATCTTTCTCAAGGGAGCATGTATATGAACCAAAAGAAAAAACACATTGTCCCCAATGCAGTGCCACTGAATCCTGTGGAAATGACATTCACTGGTCATAATAATTATGCTATGAGTCCAGTACTACATGTAACACCTCCCCTGCATGGGGGCATACAGACATAGCACAAATGCCTTAAAGTCACAGAATGTAGACCAACTACGCCAGTTCAGTGCGATGAGGCACAGAACACATTCTAGCATACCTTCAGGTTCTTTTAATTCAGACAACAGATCTAAAACAGCAGGAGCAAGGCAGCCAAGAAAACCCACACAAATAAATTGCTTGACAATCATTCCATTCACCTGTAAATAGGTAGCAGGACTTCAAAAGGGTAACAGCAAGGTTCATATTAATTGAGATCCTGTATTTAGCAAAGTGCAAAGTGCAATAATGCTGCTATCCAGTGAATAGAGGGAATATACATGTTCTTAACACAGTAAAAACAGTAATAAAAAAAAGAAAATACTGCGGTCTAAAAATCTAAATCACACACAATGTCCATACAGGGGAGGGAACACAGAGAGAGAGAGAGAGAGAGAGAGAGAGAGAGAGAGAGAGAGAGAGAGAGAGAGAGAGAGAGAGAGAGAGAGAAACCAGCAGCACAATATATTTGGCGTCCGCGGATTGGAGGAGCAGATGTGCACGTTGACCGAGGTGTCATGGGTGACGTTATAAAAAGAGGACGTAGCGATGTGATCTGTTCCTTTGTGAATGGTTACATTAAATGAGAACCTGAAACATGAGTGTTTTGTTTGTTTTTATTTGTCATTAATTATACTTTTTGTAATTATTTGGACGGCTGACACGATCCAGAGCTGTCGCCAAAGGCCAGCACGAAATCAGCCCCGATCGACAACACTGCACTTTTGTTGTCACTAAAGAACTGTATTCACCACGAGTACTAGAGCACGCACTGTGGACTGTGTTTGTGTTTGTGTATGTGTGTTACGTGTGGTGAACTGAAACAGGACTGTTATTATTTCGGGGCAAACCCGCAGATTATAAATAAGCAATACACGCCACTGTATTGCTTCATTAACATTGTTATTGTTTACTGCTGTTAGCCATCAGGCATTGGATTATACAATGAAACCTTCATTGCACCTGGATTATCATTGTTTGTCTGATTATCGATCACCTGCACATTGTTAACCACTTTGCCACAACACTCATGGCACTGAATTGTGTAGGATTAATGTTTATCTGCAGTTACCATAGCAGCGGACCTGAGTTTGTATGCTGTACTACTGGAGGGGGAAGTGGATTCTTAAGAACCCATCTTAGCATTCAATAACCATGTATAGTACAGAAAGCATATTCACTTCAAGGCTTCTGCATTGTCAGTGTCTGTCAAAGAAGCCGGCTTATCTTAACTCTGTATTCTGTTACTGTATAGACTGTGTACATGTGGGCTGGTTTACCATCCAAATCGATACCTCACGGATCTCACTTTGAGAGGAAAGACAGAAAGACAGCCTGCAAGAGTTTGTTTCCTGAATGTAACCATATTGATAAGCTGGCAATGTCCTTTTGGTGTATCCCATAGGAGACAATACTTTGCCAGCCTCTGCAGTATATTGAGTTTACAATCCAGCCTCAAAAGTCAACATTTCTATAACCAAGACAGTATATGTTGCCAGCCTGATTGACAATTATGGATTTGGTAAAAGGAATGGCATCTAGTTACATAATAATAGCTTTTCTTGCTGGGCATTACACAATTGAATTGAGAAGTTAAACTGAGAATAGATTGGAAATTGGCTAAGATACATTTTGCTTGGAGAGATGTCAATGTATACTGTTATTGCTAATATAAAAAAATGATACATTGTATATATTTCTGTGCTTGAGGTTCTCATATTTTTAGAATTTTGTGAAAATACAGTATGTGTCTTAATCTCTCACTAGGTGTAAGCCAGCATATGTGTAGATACAATATAACTGGACTGGAATCAGAAAATATCTCAACAGAAAAAAAAACCTGTTAAATAAATATATGGAAGAGTCTACTGAAGGCTTTTTCACAATGCTTCACCTTTGGGCTTTATTGAACAGCGCAAGCCTTTAAATTAACCTCCAGAGTTCTTATTTCAATGGTGGTAAATGCTTTTGTAAACAGTATATGGACCTAGCGCCTGTTTACATTTTGCAAATTTTCTTTTTACAAAGTTTTCTTTTTGTACGCTATTATAAAATATGAGTTAAAATAAAATGCAACCTGTGACTCATACATATATAGATATAGATATTTTAAAATACAGTGACATTTGAAACGACATCTGAAATCAATTGTAACTCCTTGATGTTCATTATTTCAGTTCAAAGTCCTTGGTTTGTAAGTTGTTTGTTTCATACATCTACACCAGAAAACAAATGCTTGTCTAACTCCCAGAGAACAGGCTGTATTCCATCTGGGGTTTCTCATTCAATGTAATTTTGATTTCTGTTAATAAAAATAAAATGAATGATTAATCAGACTTGCGTAAACAAATCTCAGTGCAGTTCTAAATATGTATCACAGCTTTCTGAGATGCAAAAACTCATCATTTTTGCCTGTTCAATCTGAAATAATTCTGTCACAGATTTTAAAGCAGCCATGAGCAACAATCATTTTTATTATAAAATAAAAGCAAATTAATGTAGTTATTCTGCCCATGGATGCCAATTCCTAGTAGACAATTGCTCTCAAAACCTGGTCAAGTAAGGTTTTAAAGGATCCCACAGTTTCAGCATCAACAACATGGCTAGGTAACCCATTCCACACCATCACCACTCTGTGTAAATAAACCTCTCCTACCCTGTCCTAAGTCTGTCTCCACCTTTTCCAGCTCTCCTCTAGTACTGGTTTCTATGCTTAAAGGTCTGGCAACTCCTTTTAAGATTTGAAAGACTTCAATCAAGTCCCCCCTAATTCTTCATTATTCTCGACTAAATAGATACCTTCGTAGCTCAATCCTTTAAGCCCCAGGATTAGTCTGGCTGCTCTTTGCTTGAGTTTCTCCAAGGCCATTGTGGGGACCAGAATTGAACACCAATGCATTATACAACCTCATCCCAACTTCCTTGGACTCTTTTGAGGATATAACCAGGCATTCTGGCTGCCAACAGTATGAGGAAGGATCATATAATCTAGCACACTTGTAACGCATATGCCCAGCTTTCTGAACACAAATACAATAGTAACCATTTTCCAAAAGGCTTGTGGCTCTTTTGCTATTATTTTTTGCCTACAATACATGACTGATTTTGGTATGATGCTGCCATCTTCTCAATGTGAACTGATGAGAAATAAGATATTTATTGAAACAAACTGAGCACAGTGGCTGGTTAGTGATCATTAATGTCACCAAACCTGACACTTGCAAAGGAATGACGATCAGTACTTTAAATACATTCTCTGATAATTCCTTGGTTATATATTTCCATGTCTTTATTTCAAGTGTATTTTTCTAAAGTATTGCAATTGCACCTAGAGTGAAAATAATGACCACTGTTTGTTTTTAAGACTTGCAGATTGGGTCAACGTGATGATTGCCCTGGAAGTGAATAGGAACCAGGAAGCAGAGGCAACTTTGTATGGGATATTTTACAAAGTTTCTTTTTGGAGCTACAATAAAACACAACACTTTAGTTTAGGCAGCCCTGTTGCACACTGTACAATCTACGAACATGTTATTAATAATGCTATTAACAGATTGTGAAACAACAATACAAATAGCAATCCACATTTATTTCTGTGACATAGTATAATAATGTTATATATAATATTACATAATTCATATAATCATTTATAATAGATACTTAAACCTGTTTCAGTTATATCTGTATTTCAGAAGTAAAGTATACAGAGCAAAGATCCAAAGAGATAATGTAGCTAGTGGGTTGAATGCATTGGGTACAGGACCTGTTAATGTTTTGCTGAAATGCATCTTAAAGGTCTAGCAGTGCTTCAAGGTAGTGCAACTTGAAAAAGTGACAGGACTCACAACGGCATTACAATAGTGTGCATAGTACTTTCTTTAATGGCTCAAAGTGAATGGAACCTTTACAATACAGTAATATGAATGTGCTGATATTTTTCACACCCACATCACCTCAGATGAATCCTTCTTGATGCACAGTGCTGCAGATAGGCTTTGAATGAGCACCATTTCAGTGCTAGAGTAGAAATGCCATGTTCCTATTAGCTTTCTCTCTCTCTCTCTCTCTCTCTCTCTCCTTTTTTCAGCAATGTCCTTTGCTTAGCAGAATGGAGTTAGATCCTTTCAATTCCCACGTTCTGTTCTAGAATTTCTTTGCATGTGGGCTCCACAAGTAGCAAGTCTGGCCTTCAGGTTCAGAGAGTAGTGGGGATTGTTGTGTATAGTGATGTGAATTCATGTGTATATTAACCAAGCTACGCAGTGGGACATTCATTCAACAACCCAACGAGAGCTAAGCAAAACGGCTTTGTTTCACTTTCCTCCATTACACAGTAATGTCCATGAGCTGAACTAAAATGTAAATACATTTTGAAAATAGTCAAATATCACATCTTCAGGTGTTTATTTATTAAACTAAGCTATGGCAAATCTAAATAACACAATCGTTATGAGATGCAAAACGTAACAAAGCAATTTCAATCCTCCTACATTAACTGCACATGATACAACTGCATACAGCAGCGCTTTAGAAGGGGGCGGGAAGATGTGGGTTGCTTCTCCAATTAAAACCCGTGCTCAGATCACCTGATCTACTAGTGGGAGTGCTGCGTTTCAGACAGACAGGAGTTCGTCATCTGACGCAAAGCCTCCTCTGGTAAAAAAATAAAATAAAAAACTCTGGTCTCCTCCAATTAAAACCTGTGCTCAGATCGTGTGATCTGCCACTGCTAACATTGTGTTTAATGAGAGAAGGAAGGCTTGCCTCCCTTTGCAAAAAAGTTGAGGAGGCTCTGCCTCCCTTGCCTCCTCTAGGGAGCCTCCACTAGAGCACACAGTCACGATAAAGAATCAAGAAGTGCAGTTAACATATTTATTGACTGGTGAAATATTTGTCATTTCAAATATTTTCACAAAACAAACATTAAACTATAAAGCTGCAGTGTTAAAACCACATAATGAAAAAACACATTTGTAGGTGAAAAACGCTCAAATAAAAGTCGCTACATTTAAGAAAATATATAAACACGTGAAATGTTCGGTCCACTGAAATAAAAGGCTTTACATAATCTCTGCAAGTAAGAATTTGCAGCGTCTAGTGTGAAAACACAACACGAAATAATAAATGAACATCCAAAGTATACTATAGGCATTAAAATGTGCAATACAAAAAATGGTGCCTGAGTTACAAGCTCTTGCAGTGTCTAAAAAAAATGAATAAAAAATATGGATTGTAAAGTAACAGGAAAGCCTGTAGAATCTGTATCATCTGATCGGAAACCACAGAACTTCTTCATATCTGAACCAAAGACAACCCTGAATGCACAGAGCAACTACTTCTAGGCACTTTTTCAGGTGAGCTGCGATATTTCCCCTCAGGCATTATTTGCAAATGGCTATTAAAAAACGGAAATGAATGATGAAAATTAAATTTTCAGAAGTTGCGGTGGGGCTATCGTTCAAACCGGGCCGTTGACATGGCAGAATCCTGGGGTGGGGTGATCATTAAACTGGAGCGTTGACATGGTAGAATCCTGGGGTGGGGTGATCATTAAACTGGAGCGTTGACATGGCAGAATCCTGGGGTGGGGCGATCATTCAAACCAGGGCGTTGATGCAGCAGAATCCTGGGGTGGGGCGATTTAATCCAGTATACAGCTATAGCTCTTTTAATTTATTTTTCAAGAGAGAGATTTGATACCAAAAACATACTTCACCAATTTTAATAAATTGTCTTAATTATTTTTTATTCTGATGATATGTCTATTTTTGAGCCTGTTTCAACTTGATTGTTTGAAACTATATGAAAAGGTGTGTAATTTGCTTAGATGTGTCAATGTCAATTGACAGCAGAGTGTCTCTCTCTGTAATATTACATGCAATTCTTGTTTAGACATGTTGGATATTATCAGCATGGAATTGCTTCTGTCTCATGATAAATCAATGTTACTCATGAAGCGTATTAACAAGTGAAGCTAAAATAAGCTCATCTTCATGTTTTTAGAATTTTAAAACAAATTGTAAATTTGAACTGACTGAGGTACTGCAAGGTCAAGTAAATTAAATTTGCATATCTCTTAGCAACTGCATCATTAAAAAAAAATTGTAAACATTTTTTTTTTTTTTTTTTTTTTTTTTTTTACATATGCAGATGCACCTAATTACACTAACCACTGAATTGATTGCAAATGTAACTGTCTTATTTATACCTGGTAGATGAAATACCGCAGTTAATGTGTTTACCATAACAACTGACACGACTTTGTAAATGCATTTAACAAATACTTTTAGTAAATCATTGAAAAGAGATACACATTGAACCAATTATAAAGAGCCCTACACAAATCTAATCTAGTGCATGCATTAGGTGTAGACAAAAACAAAGCCCTTCACTGCAGTTTGCTATTACGTTTCATTTGTCCTCCTTTCAAATGCTGGCCAGAAAAATCAGTCAGTGCACATACCTGGAGTCATTGTGTGTCTGCTAGACCTTGGTCCCCATTCTCCAAGTATTAATCTGTGCTGTTTAGAATGTAAGTAGCTGTAACGGCCATGTTAATAGATTTTTGTACGTATGATCCCCTTACATTTCATCATGTTTGAAATCATTTGGAGTGATTCTGGGTTCGGTTTTACTTTACCTGGCTATTAGATTGCCTGGATAACTTCCAGGCATAGAACAGACATCCTCATACCATTCAAACCACGTGACTTTTCAACTCCACCACCTCTCTTTCTGTGAGGAGTCAGGCAGTTTGTTTAATGCCTAGAGCATTTAGAATTATCCAGCTCGCAGCCATTTTGTCTTTTGAGAAATGAAGGCTGGTTTGTGATTAAGTTGGTATCTTAGGGTCTACACCTGTAACAGTTTGTTTCATAACCAAGTTAAAGTCTCGTTCAGATCGTACTATCTTACCTGAATTCTGTTTCCCTGGTAAAGAATCCAGGTAAACACTGCCATGAATAAGTGCCACTTGCTTCTATTTTACAGACTTGAGGCATTGTATAGTCAAATATAATAAACAACAAACTAGATTATTTCCTCAAAGCATCATTTGACAGTTAAATAATTGGTTTTAGCAAGGTTTCGGAGGAAAAAAGAAATCAAACTGAATCTATGCATTCTTTAATTAAAATGGTTTGTTCTTATTCATTCTTATAACTATCTGTACAATTCATTAAGCACATATTTAAGGAACAATAAACCCATTCCTGTCAGTAATAATAGTCAGACTGAGCTTGTTGTCATAAATCTATTTAAAAGCTTTTGACTTTTATCCGTTAGCTACATATTGTGTGCTCTGAATTGGTAATGGTTGTTAAAAATAAATTGGGGTTTGACTGCTTGACAATGAATTTTTAGTCTTTGTGTGTTCCATCATCTTTGGGACAATGATGTTTACAGATTTCTTTGCATCACAACACTTCCGAATTTGACATTTTGGATTTTAAATGGCACATTTCCCACTTCAAGTCAATATGCTCTCTGTCCTTGAAAAGTGCTCCTGTACAGGAAGTTTGTATTCCATAGAGTGTGTCTGAGATGTTAAACAGTTTGCATGGCCATTTTAATCATCATTCTGGCTGTGGGGTTTATTAGTTTTAAAAGGCCATGTATCATCATTCTAGCTGTGTGGTTTTTCAATTTTAAAATACCATTTAAAGAGGTTGGTACAGATCTGACATATCTATTAACTAATGGGTTATTGTTGTTTAGAATCACTTTGGATATCGTTTTCTGTTTCGTTCATCAGTTCCTGGTGGCTTTTTAATGCCCTTCTTCATTGATTTCTGAAATGGCACAGCTGCTAGTGGTCGCTATAGCTGTGATGACTTATGATACTGTAAATATACAGATATGAATAGTTTAAGAAATATTAGAGACCTCACATCTTTCTTTCACCAATCAGGATGTACCGTAGGAGGGCACTACCCCACAGTGATGACTGCGGAACCTTCAGATAGAACATTGAGCTTTAAAAAAAGCAAAACAGAATGAAAACAATACCTGTAGATTTTGAGACTTTCCAATCGCAATAAAAACTCATTACCCTTATAACTGACCTTGTCTGTATGCCTTACTTACAGTCCATTACCAGCCTGTAATGCACTCTAATCAGAGTTCTATTGCCAAAAAAACAGCTGGTATGACATATTCCATTAAGATCAGCTTAACTCTTTTTACAACACTCTAAAAAGGCCACCAAACGGAAATGTTCGAGTCCTGAGCCATGATTGAGCTGCTGCTTTAAGGCTGGAACACCTTCTATCTAGCTTCCTATACAATAGGGCTCATTTTCTTCTTCTGAGTATTGTATGTGGGAAGAGGGGTCAAAATGTCAATGGCACAAGAAGAATATTTTGTACTTTGGAGTAAGATAAATGGAAAAACTTCCCCTCACACAGACATGATTATGACGAAAAATTCTTCATCTGCTCTTCAAGGTAATGGCTCTGAGCTGTTTATTGTCCTTATTTGAAAAGAAATGTTCTGAAAATGCTTTTTTTTCTTTAATGTTAATAGGCATCCACTAATGTATTTAATTAAGGAGGGCACAGTCTGTCTTAGATTTCACAGTCAGATAACCCAACATGTACTCGAGTATGGAAATGGCACGAATTGTGTAGTAGATGTTTGTTGCTGTTTTTGTAATATTAAATATTACATTTTCATTTGAAAAGAAAGGTGCAAACTGCACTGGCATAATGACATTGATGGATGTGGCCCACTGTGTTGTCTGTAATCATTAAACACAAACTGTGTCTAATCAAACACATTTTGGGCCAAATTACTCGGCTTTTCCTGCAATGCAAATAAAACCATTACATTTTAAATAGAGGAAAACTAAAGGCAAGTTGTAGCAATCATTCCATTTTATGATTTAATTTTGTGATAATATCTAGTAGTTTTAAGAGTACCAGCTTGTGCATTGTTTGTATGTAAGACCCGCGACACCGGAGGATGCGGGAGATAAGAGATAGCCCTGTGACATGTAAAGATATTGCAAGTCTTTGAGAAGCAATAAGAATCCACATACAAGGCTGACAGCCAGCTCGTAAAACGCTGGCATGTCTAGAGAAAGGTCAGATCTAAACATAAGCAATCCCTGTACAGGGGACAACAACATCTGTGACACTGACTCGCATTCTTCAAATGTATATCAAAACGTTAAACCTGTTATGTGTAACATGGACTGCCGTTAATGACTAATATGACTTGAAACTTGTCATAAAACAATCCAGTTTCCTAAAGAGAACATTGGTTCAACCTTTCCTTCACCTGGTTCTGAGTTGAGACAACATCCTTTCTGTTTGCTTACACTCGACCCGGCAACACCTAGCCAATCGGTGTTCGAGCTGAATAAAACAGTTTATTATGTAGTGAAGCTAAAACCTGTTACACAGTGAACAGGTATCAGGAGTACTTCTGACAAATAACCCTTATAAATGTTTACCACAGGGAATTTGCAGGGTCATTTTGCCATCATTTCCCCATGGTAATACCTTTGGGCTTTGCAATACTTACCTACACTTTATCATGCATTCGCTATTTTAGTTATTTGTTTATTTAGCAGATGGTGTGTGAACTATGCATCAGCTGCAGAGTCACTTACAATTATGTCTCACCCGAAAGACGGAGCACAAGGAGGTTAAGTGACTTGCTCAGGGTCACACAATGAGTCAGTGGCTGGGGTGGGATTTGAACCGGGGACCTCTTGGTTACAAGCCTGTTTCTTTAACCACTGGACCACACATACTGCTATATTTTTACTATAGGGAAAACCAGAGCACATGGGGTAGGAGGAGTTTAAATGATGATCATTTTAAAATGTTCAAAACAGTACATTATTATGATAGAAGCTCTTGGAAATGCAATAATTCCTTTTTTTTTGAGATTTTTCCCAGTTAAATAATAAATAAGAAGTCTTCCTTTTGTGTAAAAGAAGCAATATTACAAAACCAATAGTAAACCATGTAATGAATGTAATTATTACATGGGAGGTAGTAATACTAAATTACATTAAAACAGTTAATCTAGATTTGATATCTAATCACAGAGTTAAAATCCTATACATTATCCTGCAATGAAGAGTGTTATGACATTTAGATTGTATTCACCTTTTTGACTGCCCTTTAAAAATAATAGTCCATTAAACCAGAAAAGTGGATAGGTGCATAAGTAGATTACATCTCTGCAGTCTGGCTTCCAGCCGCATCACAGTACTGAAACTGCTCTGCTCCAGATTGTAAATGATATCCTTCTTAATGCTGCTGCTGCTGCTGCTCCCTCTGTGATTGTTCTCCTTGACCTAACACCTGCTTTTGACACCATAGATCATAGCATTCTTCTTGATTGCCTTCAGAAGCATACTGGGATATCTGGAACCTGTCTCTCCTGGATGTCCTCTTACCTATCTGGAAGCATGCAGTCTGTTTTCTATGCTGGATGCAGTCGCAAACCCAGTCACTTGCGGTGTCCCTCAAGGGTCTGTTCTTGGGCCTCTTCTTTTCAACATCCACATGCTTCCCTTGGGTCACCTCATCCACCAACATTGCCTCATGTTTCACTCCTATGCTAATGACACCCAGCTCTATTTAAAACTCAACCCTGGAAGCCGCTCTGCCATGGTCCGGCTCTCGGCTTGCATTCAAGACATCGAGGCCTGGATGTCTGCCAATTTTCTTCAGCTCAACACTAGCAAATCTGAACTCTTTCTAGTAGGATCTAAAACTCAACTTAAGAATCTCAATATAACTGTCCTGAACCTTGGAAACTGCCTGCTGCTGCCTTCCCCCACTGTACGAAGCCTTGGTGTACTTCTGGATAGTAACCTCTCCTTTGATGCCCACATCTCCTCTATGGTCAAATCTTCCTTTTTACCACCTTCGAAACATCTCCAAAGTCCGTCCCTACCTTTCCCTCCTGGATGCGGAGATACTCGACTGCTGCAACTCTCTCTATGGTGGTTTTCCGGCTTACGCCATCAAGTGACTGCAGCTAGTTCAGAATGCCGCCGACAGGATCCTTACCAGATGTAAAAAACATGAACAAATCACCCCCCTTCTTGCCCAGCTGCACTGACTACCTGTAAATTTCAGGATTACTTTCAAAACTCTCCTGCTCATCACAATGCCCTTCATCACACAGGTCCCAAGCACCTCCTCAACCTGCTGACCTGCTATGTCCCTGCCCACAAGCTGAGGTCCTCCAACTCTGGCCTTTGTTATCCCCAAGCAAAAGTGCCCCACACTTGGAGAACGCTCATTTAACTTTATGGTTCAGACTCTCTGGAACTCTCTCCCAGCTTTGGTGCATGATGCTCCCACCGTCACTCATTTTAAATCAACTCAAGAGCCACTTGTTCTCTCTTGCTTTCCATGCTCTTTAAGCCTGATATCTGCTATTAGCTGCTGTGTTGTTGCTACTATATCATGTATTATGCATTTTTCACTATTTCATGTATTATGCTTTTTTTTTTTTTACTGTGTATCATGTATTATGCATTTCTCTGTGTTTAAAGTATTATGCATTTTCTTGTTGTTACTGCATCTTGTAAAGCGCTTTGTGATAGTGGTCCACTATGAAAGGTGCTATATAAAATTAAAATGTATTAATTGATTGATTCACAGTTTAGCAGCAGAGAAATATATTTTTTTTAGCAAGAAAGCTAACAACTGCAGCAAGAGATTCAACATATATACAACACTTACTTATTTATTAAAACGATACTTCCATTGGCCATCTTTCTGGTACTGTATGTACTGCATACATGAGCAACGTTTTGTCGTTTATTTTTTATATAAACATTTTAAGAAGGAACTGATCGTCCTCGCAGACTTTAATATGGTATTTATGTGTACTTAATACAACAATTGACGATTTTAGAAGCTGCCCAAACTTTCTTCAGTGGGAGTTAGTATCTTGGAAAGTCATATGATCAACAATGAGTCACAAGACCAAAGACTCATTCCTGATTGGCCAAATGAAAACGGCTTCTAAAAGCACATTCCCTCACGCTTGCTGTGCGTTGGGTTATTTCAACACCATGACACTGGACAGCTCCGCGTAAAGCAGGGTATGGTACACACCTAACACAGCCTATCGATTCTAATACATTAAAGAATAACAGCACTCTTAAGTAGTTCCAACTATACGAAGGTTAGCAATTACTAAATACATTATTTTCCATAGAACTGGCTATATATATATATAATTAGGTTTAATAGGTTCTAGCAAACTCATTTGGACATTAGGCATTAGGAATACAAGTAGTCTCTGTGTTTTAATTAGTCTCTAATTAAAACACGGTTTTATCTTTTTTCGTCTTATCATTAATTTAACAGTTCGTGGACTGTTGTGTCGCCACTTCTCTTGTTTCTGTTTAAACGCGGCCACTCTGTTTAGTTCACTAAAGGTCTTCATGTCTTGTGGTTCAATGGTTTTCGATTATTTGTTCGACCAGTTCCTTTTAAATGAGTATAATGATCTGACCAGGTATAATGA
This sequence comes from Acipenser ruthenus, assembly GCF_902713425.1. Classification (NCBI taxonomy): domain Eukaryota; kingdom Metazoa; phylum Chordata; class Actinopteri; order Acipenseriformes; family Acipenseridae; genus Acipenser; species Acipenser ruthenus. The sequence continues at coordinate 7,971,389 of NC_081206.1, read as the reverse complement.
ATACTTAACCTAATGACATTGTGCGAGGTTACAGTACTATTAAATATATTTGGCTGGTCCATACTAATAAATACGGAATTAAATATGCTCTTGTTGTATGCTAAAAGATAACACATGAGTTTGATAAAAAGATCAATTTACAATATCTGCCATTACTGTTAAATATGTGTTGATGAGCTACAGTGGAAGTGTTCTGCGAGCATCACACAGCACGTGCATTGCGGGTGATACATCTGCGCACCCGTATGACACCCATAGTGTAACGATGTTGTTAAATTCAATTGAAAGATGTAGGGCACGATCCTATATTCTGCTCAGTCGTATCTCGTTATTAGTTTAAATACATATTAAATGTACTGTCTACTAAATCATTTCGACATTTATAGACAAAGAGAAAGATATGTGACATTTAAATAGAAAGACGTAAAACAAACAAATACATAAACAACTAAAAGTTCTTAACATGTTTTGAAGTTTTGTAAATATAGTATAACTAAGAGTTTAACCACGGCGATGCAACAATACAATTGCCTATGAAATAGGGCCTTGCATTACTTTGCATTGTAACCATAATAACCACTCGTTCCCTCCGCAGTGGTTACGTTTCAAGTGATTTCGATAGTGACATCTCCACCCTGATTATGGTTTTTAAACCATTTCCGATTAACGTGCACAACGAATAAAAATGCTGCAGAGCCAGTGTGTGTGTGTGTGTGTGTGTGTGTGTGTGTGTGTGTGTGTGTGTGTGTGTGTGTGTGTGTGTGTGTGTCAGGGTATGCGAGATTATTCAGAGTATCAAGTATCAATCTTCCCTATTGGTTCAAGCTGTTCTGATGTGTTCCAGTGACACAACAGAATCCCTGTCAATAAAAAGACCAGGGACAGGCAATAGTATTCATGAGAAAGGAGAGATCCGTATCTAGGCATAACTTCACAGTCTAAGATGCATAAGGAGGCTTAATACAAGCCCAGAGGAGATCTTCTACCGGATCAAAAACAACTTCAGGCTCATCTGTTTGCAGTTGGAAAAGACTGATTAGAAACACCATATTCTAATAGTGTAAGGTAATATAGTTCATTTCTAATACAAGCATTTAATTATTACAGGTGTGCGTTTCTAATAAGGTATTGTTGGGTTTCTAAGTTATTTTTGTATTTTAATAACTATATTGGATTCTGTTTATATTGCGAAATTACTGCACGTTTTTTCTACTCATTCCTTACTTTTATGCGTCTGTTTTAAATAATAATTGTATTTGTAATTAGTATAGGGAACTACCAAAAAAGTGTATGATTTTTTAAATATATTTTAACCCGTATATAAATCGTATAAAGTTAGCAAACCAGCATTTTTATAGTTAAAATGAACACTAATGAAATACTGGACGTAAAGATTATTTTAAAAGGCTATAATGCAAGTTTCTGTGCGGTGTTTAATGTTCAGAACAGACACCTTGGAAGAAAGCCCACGCTCATTAACACATATTTCATTCCTGCTCATGAGCTGCTAATTGGGGTTATTCGCCTCTGCAGATATACGGTAGCGGTTTTAAAGCGACAGTTGCCTCAAGTTGTGTCGTACTGCTCCATAGATTCCATAAATATGTTTATGCATACATATACACATACATATATCTCTATATAAATACATAATTTAACGTTGCACAATGAGAAGCAAACCACTCGAGAGTGCTTATTATTATTAGGCTATTATTATTATTATTATTATTATTATTATTATTAGTAGTAGTAGTAGTAGTAGTAGTAGTAGTAGTAGTAGTAGTAGTAGTAGTAGTAGTCGTAGTAGCAGTAGCACTGTTCTTATTACGGTTTTGTGATATATTAGTTAATTTAAAACTAGAGGAAACGCGTTATATACCAATCAGAGTGCTAACTGTATTGAATTAATGAAGCACGCTGTTGAATTAGAGACACCTCCACACGCTATGCTTATATTGCACATGTATTGCACACCGTATAGTTGGCTACCCGAAACAGCACAGTAAATTAGCAGCGGCTGCAGCAGCATATCTTACATGATTAATAATATGGGAGGCAAATCTGTTAGGGTGGGTAGATAAAAAAAAAACAGTGTAAGTGAAGGAAGGATTTGTAAAGGAATTAGTCTTTAAAAATATAGATCCAAGTAAACATAATATAGCCAACTATATTGACAGCTCCTACAGTATGGACAACAACGAAATAGCATTTATTAGAAGAAAAGTTAACCCACTGTGTATTATATAACAAGTTTTAATTGTGGCGTCACTTAAAGTTTTAATTTGCATGTGACACCCGTCACCATTCCCTTTACATTCCCTCCTTTTTATATTTCATAACTGTTCATTTAACTTGACACCATGGTAACGATCGTTTTACATCTGTTCAGTGGTGAATTATCAGAAAAACATATTCATTGATTTAAACAGTCCGCTCAAAGGGATCATCAGCCAGTCGGTAGTCGCTAATGTGTCCGTGCTTTGTTGTTTCAGCTGTCAGAACACTGCGTACCCAGAGAGAATGGAGTGGCATGTCTTGGTGCTGGTTCTCTGTCTGAGTTTGTCGTCCTCAATCCAGGATGATTGCTCCTCACAGTGCTTAACGTGCGCTCAACAAACCCAGAATGAAGTCACGCAGATCAACAGTCTGGTAAGAGACAGTACTGAAGAACGAAACGCGTGTTATGTACCGTTAATACTTTTAAATGCTTTATTGTACAAGGATTCAGCTAAACGAACACAGAGCGCGCAGCTTTGAAGCAAGTGCAAAGGAAATATAAAAACAACGGTAACCATGTTAAAATAATCAATTTACCAACACGAAGGAGCAGAGTATATTGCGAAAGAGTTATTGCTCCTGACAACTCGCTTTTAAGGGTTGTTTAAAAACAAATAAATAAATACATAAATAAAACAAATAAAAACCTTTCGCTCGCTCCACGCCTCTGTCTCAGTTTCAGTACCATGGAGAGTAACTCGTGGTTTTACACCGCGCTGGTAAACCATTTGAAGGCGCAATCAGGAAATAATTCAATGGCCGTAAAAAGTAATTACATTTTTTAACATTAACCGCCATTTATCGAGTAAAGCTTGTTAAACTCTTACTAAAATATATTACTTTCTTATTTACACAAGAATTGTGTGTTTGATTCGTTGCCATACCTTCCTCTTGCATAGCTCGGTTTCAAAATCCTTTTAGCTGAAGATGAAAGGTCAGTTTGGAAGAAGTAGGAATATTATGGAGAATATTACGAACCGCCAACAACTTAGTCCTCCACCTAACTAAAAGGGTTCAGTGCTCAGTCGAGAAACAAATCAATCGTGATTTATGACATTTTAATTGAACTGCTTATAGGCAAAAAACGAAGCTTTCCAACTGTTTACAAATACTGGAGTTATTTATGGACTCAAAAATCAAAGCCCACAGCTCAAGTGATCTTCGTGAAGACTTATAATCTTCGTCAGTACTCGAGTAAATCCTTATAATTTCAATGACCTCTGGAAAAGGCATTTCTAACTGTGGCAGAAATAGATAGATGATATTTTGCATGTTGTATTATTGAATTGGCAGTTTTGACATGCAATTTGCTTTGCAGGATAAAATAGCTAACTGTAGCCTCTTTAGTAGTTTGCCTTTAAGACAAAAGGCTGATGTTTAAATTGAATGTAATAATAATAATAATAATCACTTTTAATTAATTTCTTTCCCCTCAGGTCTGCACTTTAGAATGCGAGGGGGCTTTATCGTCCTCCACTGAATTACAGAAATGTGAAAAGGTTCTTGAGATGTACTCTGCTGGACTGTTCGGCGTCAACGATAAAGCTGAAACCGAGAAGGAAGTCCAACCAGGAGAACCGCCATTGAGCAACCCAGTGAAGCGGTATGGGGGCTTCCTAAAGAAAGTCGACAAGAGCAAATATTACAATAGCTCCCCTGCACAGAACTCGAACATCAAAAGTCTGCTCGCTAAGAAATACTTATATTTGTTAAAAAAGTTTGGTGAAAGAGACATCCCGGATATGTTACAAGATACAAAAGTGGGGGGCGAGGCATCAGACAACGAGGAGGTGGTCTATGATGACGCCACCGCTGTAAACGAAGTCAAACGTTATGGAGGCTTCTTGCGTAAATTTGGACCCAAGAGAAGCCTCGAGTCAGGTGAAGAGAGCAGCAAAGAAGAGTTGCAAAAGAGATACGGAGGCTTCATGCGAAGAGTGAGGCCAAAACTCAAGTGGGACAACCAGAAGAGATATGGTGGTTTTCTGAGGCGCCATTTTAAAATTTCAGTTCGGTCAGACGAAGAACCCAGTTTATATTCTGATGAAGTTTATTATCTATAGATTGTTGGCGCCATCACTGTAACTTACTTAAAAACTTCCAATACAGATGCACTGAAATGTTCAAGGTTTTTATGCTTCTGCTTAAAAGAGCAGGTATTGTACATCACTTTATCTGCTTGTGACATTATTATTTTAAGACGTGCATTAAAGAATGAGACTCCAGTGACATTTTCATTGTATCTGTAAAAACAACAAGTGTAACAAATATGTTTGCAAAATATTATTTATTGTACATTAAGAAAAAAATGACAAATTCAGTGATGATTGTTTAATAAAAATAAATGCAAGTACTTCTGTGTTCAAGTTGCAAAGACAATGTATGTGTGTCTGGTGTTTTTTTCTTTTTAGATCTGTATTTAAAGAACACTCCTTTGAAAATAGCACCTTACCACTTTGACATCTGAACCCGAATCACATTAACAGACTTTAGGGATCCACGAAAAGAAGCTTAATGATTATGCAAAACATTAAGCCTTGAAAAAAAAACACTTCCTATGTGTTCTATATCAAAAGACTTTCTTTTCTCCCACTTTGACACTTAGATATTATAATAATATTATCTATAGAACCGTATGGAAAATAAATCAAATTGATTGAGCATTAAACTTGTTGAATCCATTATCACAATGTTAACATATTTGTTATAGTACCTACCTAGATTTACACTCTATAACAAAACAAATAGATACAGTGCCTTGCGAAAGTATTCGGCCCCCTTGAACTTTGCGACCTTTTGCCACATTTCAGGCTTCAAACATAAAGATATGAAACTGTAATTTTTTGTGAAGAATCAACAACAAGTGGGACACAATCATGAAGTGGAACGAAATTTATTGGATATTTCAAACTTTTTTAACAAATAAAAAACTGAAAAATTGGGCGTGCAAAATTATTCAGCCCCTTTACTTTCAGTGCAGCAAACTCTCTCCAGAAGTTCAGTGAGGATCTCTGAATGATCCAGTGTTGACCTAAATGACTAATGATGATAAATAGAATCCACCTGTGTGTAATCAAGTCTCCGTATAAATGCACCTGCACTGTGATAGTCTCAGAGGTCCGTTTAAAGCGCAGAGAGCATCATGAAGAACAAGGAACACACCAGGCAGGTCCGAGATACTGTTGTGGAGAAGTTTAAAGCCGGATTTGGATACAAAAAGATTTCCCAAGCTTTAAACATCCCAAGGAGCACTGTGCAAGCGATAATATTGAAATGGAAGGAGTATCAGACCACTGCAAATCTACCAAGACCTGGCCGTCCCTCTAAACTTTCAGCTCATACAAGGAGAAGACTGATCAGAGATGCAGTCAAGAGGCCCATGATCACTCTGGATGAACTGCAGAGATCTACAGCTGAGGTGGGAGACTCTGTCCATAGGACAACAATCAGTCGTATACTGGACAAATCTGGCCTTTATGGAAGAGTGGCAAGAAGAAAGCCATTTCTTAAAGATATCCATAAAAAGTGTCATTTACAGTTTGCAGCAAGCCACCAGGGAGACACACCAAACATGTGGTTGAAGGTGCTCTGGTCAGATGAAACCAAAATTGAACTTTTTGGCAACAATGCACAACGTTATGTTTGGCATAAAAGCAACACAGCTCATCACCCTGAACACACCATCCCCACTGTCAAACATGGTGGTGGCAGCATCATGGTTTGGGCCTGCTTTTCTTCAGCAGGGACAGGGAAGATGGTTAAAATTGATGGGAAGATGGATGGAGCCAAATACAGGACCATTCTGGAAGAAAACCTGATGGAGTCTGCAAAAGACCTGAGACTGGGACGGAGATTTGTCTTCCAACAAGACAATGATCCAAAACATAAAGCAAAATCTACAATGGAATGGTTCACAAATAAACATATCCAGGTGTTAGAATGGCCAAGTCAAAGTCCAGACCTGAATCCAATCGAGAATCTGTGGAAAGAACTGAAAACTGCTGTTCACAAATGCTCTCCATCCAACCTCACTGAGCTCGAGCTGTTTTGCAAGGAGTCTCTCGATGTGCAAAACTGATAGAGACATACCCCAAGCGACTTACAGCTGTAATCGCAGCAAAAGGTGGCGCTACAAAGTATTAACTTAAGGGGGCTGAATAATTTTGCACGCCCAATTTTTCAGTTTTTTATTTGTTAAAAAAGTTTGAAATATCCAATAAATTTCGTTCCACTTCATGATTGTGTCCCACTTGTTGTTGATTCTTCACAAAAAATTACAGTTTCATATCTTTATGTTTGAAGCCTGAAATGTGGCAAAAGGTCGCAAAGTTCAAGGGGGCCGAATACTTTCGCAAGGCACTGTATATATTATTGGCTTTTTATAATGGGTAGTCCTCTTTGTGTTGGGTAGCATTGTGTAGCTGCAAGCAACAGCCACATTTTAAATGAAAAGCATTTCATGGAATATCACCACGGGAGCTACAATGTGTCACACTATTGGTTAAACTACAGTGGGATAGGGTGTTATTGATATTATTATATCAATGTTAATTAAAAGCGTGACCGTTTTCTAGCCCCAACCCTTCATGTTCTACAAATACCCTTTGTCAAGGAGCTCATTATCGTTTTAATATGCAATGAACTTTAGCTGGTTTCAAGGTTTTTAGAGCAGAGAAAGATATGATCGCAGCGGTGGTGAAATAATTGTGTCAGCTCCATAACCCTCTCGGTAGAGCTGCTTGTTAGTTCTATTTAGATTAGCATTTCGTTAAATATGTATATATTGAGGCCTTTGGGGTATTGCAGTAATACGGGCTTTGCTTTTAGACATTTACACTGTCGCATAGTAAATACATTGACTGTGCCATAAGTGTCTATCTAATAATAAATCAATAGATGTTTCCCGCTATAATCCTCATTCATACCTTAACCACGGCACGGCTCGTAGTAACTAACTAACTCCGGTACCTCCCTGGTGACGTGTTCTGTAATCTGAAAGCAATGAAGTTAAAATTCAAGAGGCGTGTGTTGAGAAGGACTGTCTGCGGCCGGGTCAGTGTCAGGCCCTGCTAAATTCTGGTGAACTACACACATATCCGATTAGGCACTAATTGAGAAAGCAGATTCCAATTAAATTCTTCCAACACATGTTTGTTTGCAACCGAAAAAATGCACATGCACGGCTTGGCAGGAGCACGTCCTCCGAAACGTGCTCCTGCCAAGCCGTCATTTTTCGCACTGCAGATCCACAGCAATGCCACCAGACCTATAGTGCCGGAGGACAACACAGATCTGGCGGCTCCACTGCAGAGCCACAGGCGCCCTATCGGCCACAGGGGTCACTGATGCGCGGTGAGCCGTGGATTCCCCTGCCGACCTAAGCCCTCCCTACCCGGGCAGCGCTCAGCCAATTGTGCGCCGCCCCCTAGGAACTCCCGGTCACGGTCAGCTGTGACATAGCCTGGATTCGAACCTGCGATCTCCAGGCTATAGGGCACATCCTGCACTCCGCGCGGAGCGCCTTTACTGGATGCGCCACTCGGGAGCCCCCGTACACACTTTATTTCAAAACTGAATTTACTTTATAATTAAAATTCTGTTTTCTATATTTGAGTTTCTAAATACTCAAACACAGAGAAATGTTTACAGTGTTTAAGTAAAGCTTGGGTTAAAGCTTTGCTCCGTAGTGCTATACAAAGCAAATCAAACTGGATTAACTGCAGTAGACAAAGACAGAAACCATTCCTGAATATCTTATTGGCCAGTTATCTTTCAATGACAGTTGTGAAGATGTTTATTCAAAGCAGAGACCAGCTTAACCTCACTCAGACTAGATTCAAACAATCAGCCTGTTATGAAGGCAGTTCGTTTATATCCAAGGACATTTTCAGCAGCAAAAGCCTGTTTTGCAGAATGATCACTAGCCAGAAACATCAGTTTCTAATGATTGTATAGTCTAGGACAGTGATGTTCCCAAACCGGTCCTGGGGACCCCCTGTGTCTGTTGGTTTTCATTTCAACTGAGCTCTCAGTTACTTAACTAGACCCTTAACTGAATTGATAATGTGCTGAATTAGACCTTTTTAATTGTTTTCTACTTCCCTATATAACCACCTACTGCTGCAGGTAATATCAGGAGCCTGACAGAGCGACAATGCGAAAGGAGGGAGGCAGTAAACAAACTGGAAAGCAATGATGTGTGTGATGAAAAAGAATGCAAAGAAGCATACATTATAGAAGAATATAGTCATGAGTCACTCAGGGTTATACTTTTAGTTGAACAGGAGATTGAGTGACGCTGCTTGAAATATAATAGTACTGTAGCGCCACCTTGTGGTGAAATTGGATAACAATTTAATTGAATCTGGAGAATCAAACTGAAGTCATTTCAGTTACAATAGGGGTTTAGTTAAGCCTTTTGAGTCAATGCTGTTTTAAATGGGAGTTATAAAACTGAGATTTCTTTAAAAATATATATTCAGTTAAAAGTTTCTGCAGACTGTGTATGTGAGGGTAAATGATGCCTTTGAGGTAACAACACTGTTTGGAGTATGACCAGTTTGAGCACGCCTGTACTTTCTAATTAGGTTATGAGTTTTTTAGATTAAACAACACCATCATTGAGACTATTCTTGAGAGTAATGACTTGATGCATTTGGTTCATCAGCTATTAAAAAGATTATTATTACAAAAGTAACATGTGTCAAGGAGGGTGAGAACGAATTATATAGAACGGATGTTGAAACATGTTCAGATACTGACTAACCTGATAATTCTATAATTCATTCAATTATTCCAAGTGAATAATAAGATATTTTTAAAAGCACATATGACGCTCTTTTGAATTTGCAATTATATTAAGAACCCTAAACTGTGGAATGTGGCATGTCCTAAAATGTAGTTTTTATATAAATTAGACAATTTTATTGGAATGTTGCCAAGAATGGAGCACGGATGTGGGCCAACAAAATTCAACACACTGTTTTATTAACCAATCTGATATTTATGTAAACACAAAAAAATGCAATACAAAAGTAAAATACAACATACAGCAGTTGAATTCCCTGCAGCATGTCTGTATTTGTCTCTCATACTGACTTTCACATTCAAATGGCCTCACCTTATAGAACAGACATTTACCAACGATCAAGTTTCAATACAAAAACCTACATACACAACAAAACACAAACAATAAAAATATTAAGTTTTGGAAGAAAATAATAATAATAATAATACAATAATTGTGCAAAAATTACATAATAAAGTTTTACAGAATGTTACTGTTTTTTTAAAACTCATTTTGATTTATTCAATCCAGTTTGCTGTTTATAAAACCTTTGAAACTGTTTTACAGAAATTCTTGGTTTACAAAGCGCTGTTTAACTAAGAGAATGTTTATAAACACTCTTCAGAAAACAGTCCTTAAAAACATCCTTAAAACAGTCCTTAAAGTTTTTTGAATAAGGTGCCATGGTACTGACAGTATTTATGTGACTAATGTATAGGTTTTATTCCTGAATCAGTGAACATTGCACAGTGTGCATTTACACTCCCCCTTCCAGATTCACTATAGATGGGGTGTTCACCCTGTACACATTACAGGGTGACAGTCATTTCCAAGTTCATCAATCAAATGTGTGTTTATTTTTATATAAATAGTGACAGCATAGCAGCGTATAGACTTCATTTCCCACACATTAGTTAAATAACAATAAACACATAAATAATAATTATGATCACATGCTGAAAATGGGATTGTCATTCAAATGTTTTTTTTTTTGTCAGCTCTAATTTGATAGAAAACTGAACAGTAAGAACTGACCAAATACATTTCACTAAAAACTGGCAAATGCCTGACATGTACATAAAACAGAAATGGTTTTATCAGCGATGATACATACTTATAAAAATACAATTTTATTCAAAGATATAAAACACTTGTGTCTCTCTAAGGGCGGGTACGTATCGAGCGATCAATTTGTTACTCTAAACTTGTGAATACCAGCAACTGGAAAGTGTTTCATTTTATTCCAGTTTAGATTTAAAAGTATAAAGTATAAATCATTAACTAAGAACTGGGTTTTCTTTAACTACAGAATTACAACACCTATGATCTATCAAGACCTGTCCCAGCTAACAGTATATTTTTTTGGAAAGACATCACAATGACCCCATACAGTTAAGATTTACATATTTAAATTAAACAAAAACATATTTTTGACATTCATAATTTAAAACCCGTTTAAAAAGTTCTTAAATATAAAAATAGTAACGCTGTGTAAAAAAAAAAAAATACATTAAAAGCCATAATAAAGAGTACTATGAAATATTTGATAAAACACCTGTATTATAAATTGTCATACGAATTTGCATTAAAAATAGGAATGTAATCGAGTAAAACTGCCATAAATGCGAAAATAAAAACATTTAATTTTATATAAGGACCAAAGTGATTCCAGTATTTTATTATACCTTCAGAGCACATATATTCAGTGCAATAGTTACTTCTGAGACAGAGAAGTGGTTGCAAACTTCACTGTAGAGACAGATCACTCTGAATTATTGCTGGTTTCATTATCTGAAGTAGATTAAAAGTGAAAGTAGTGCTTTGGTCAGTTTGTTTGGATGTGAGGTTCAATATCAGCTTCTGAGAGTTCACATCCAATCACAACGCAAGGAGCTCCCAGGAGCATACTCTAGGCAGCATTCATTACATGCGCCAACTACAGTCAGAATAAGAAACTCTGTCACTGTAGACAACACAACCAGACAGGATATCAAAATGGTGGCAATGGCCACAGCACTTGCAATCAATTTTTACCTGCTTTCAAAATAAATAAAAAAAAACCTTAGGCCACTTGAAGTGCTGGAAATTGTATCAGATAAATTTGGCATTATTCCCCACAGGAAAAGATTAAATACAATTTTCCTTGTTTGAAAGAAATACACTTTGAGACCAAGCACTCCCGGTGTCGCAGGCTGTACTGTGACGCTGCTAGTGTCCCCCGAGAGGCAGGATCCAATAAGCTAGTATGTTCAATGAGTCTATTGTCTCAGCCTCTGCTAGTGCAGCAGGAGTTGGTTAGCGTGCTCGTGGCTTCTGTACGGTAATATCTTTTGCATTTACTACGCAGTTCTTAGCCGTGAAATGTTTCAGTAGCTTCTTCCACAAGGGACTGCAGTGTAACAAATTCCGGTTCCCTGGAGAACACAAAACAGTTACAGTCAATGTTGTATCTGCAGGCGTACAACAAATAAATACAATCAACACATTTCACCTTGCTTTATTTATTATTTTATTTTATTTTTTTAAAATTTGGAATCACCAATTATTTTTCTTATTTTCTCCCCAATTTGAAATGTCCAATTATTTTTATTTCAAACCGGCTCACCGCTGCCACCCCCTGCTGACTCGGGAGAGGCGAAGACGGATGCATGCGTCCTCCAAAATGTGTGCCGTCAGCCGTCCGCTTCTTTACACTCTGTGGGCCCATCGTGCAGCCACCTCAGAGTTACAGCGTCGGAGGACCACGCAGCTCTGGGCAGCTTACAGACGGGCCCGCAGGTGCCCGGCCAGTCTACAGGGGTCACTGGTGCGCAGTGAGCCGAGGACACCCTGGCCGACCTAGGCCCTCCCCACCCGGGTGGCGCTTGGCCAACTGTGTGCTGGCCCATGGGAACTCCTGTCCATGGTCGGCAGTGGAATAGCCTGGACTCGAAGTGGCGACCTCCAGGCTATAGGGCGCATCCTGCACTCCACGCGGAGTGCCTTTACCGGATGTGCCACTCGGGAGCCCCCCCACCTTGCTTTAAGGCTAGATTTGTACCTCATTTTAAAATGCAACTATATGCTATGTGTTTCTTTTGCACTAAAGAAACCCAAGCCTCTCCATTTTACTTTATCATTTTAGTTTATTTCTTTTTTTTTACTTATCAAACGATATTGTCTACATCTATCTTTTACTTTTTCTGTCAAATGATTTGTTTCAGCTTCAGCTTTTATTGTAATTTAATGTAAAACCTCCATCCAATTACTCTGTTACAACTGGGAATGTCAACAAAGCAAAATGGGATATGTCCACCTTGTTAACTTATGGAAGACATGTACCCTGAGGATATGATTAGTAATCCTAAAATCAGCAAAATTTCAACGTGTATGACATCTGGATCTCATATCCAATAAAGCAGACATTGTATCTTGGTTTTCCAAAACTGGCATTCCCTAGGACCTCAGATAATAAGAAGCCCACTGTTTTATTCTGACATATCAACTTGTTTCCTTGTTTCCTTTGTCATTGCATTGTGGACACACAATTATAACATTTACACTTCTGAAGCTCAATTATGAAATACCTTGTGAAACTCCTATAATAATGTGACCTTCTAGATTATGTGTCTCTTACCTATGATGCAGAGTCCTTCCTGCGCTCTTGTTATCCCCACGTTGACTTGGTTGGGATCAGTAACGAATCCCAAGTTTTTCATGATCCATGACTTGGTGGGCTCCGTTTCAATCTTTGAACAGAGAAGAGAGCGCACAGTGGAAAGAATCACATAGCGCCACTCGCTTCCTGGGTGGGAGAGAGAAACAGGACGACACTTACCACAAGCAAGTAAACCCTGTCTCCTCTTCCTCCTGCCAGCTCTGTATTGTACACGGTTATTTAGGGATACACAGGGCTTCTGTTTTCCTGTTTTTTCTTATGCAGAGTTTATTTTTTTTAATGCTGATTGTTTTTTCTAGTACTGTTGATAACTGCTCAAATCAAATAACAACAGAGATGGGAATCATAGTGTGGTGCTATAGCAACAAAATACAGTCAACTGCAACATGAACAGGTCTGAATTATTAGTATTTATCCTAAAATCAGAATCTCTAGGTATACAGAATATTAAAACCAAAAAAGATTTAATTAAAACAAAATGAGCCACAGCACGGTTTTTATGCCAAAACTCAATCTGCATTTAAATAAAACTTTTAATGTTGCAAAAATGCTCTTGAAAAAGCCTGCTTACTAATAGTTGTAATATTTCACAAAATAATCATGTTGCAAACAGCCTTTTGGTAAAGCTCTTAGTGATGCCATTAATTAACTCCATGCACCAGGCAGCCACTATAAAACTCGGCTGAAGTAAAGGCACTAATCCCTTCATGCTACAAGGGGTAATGCAGTTCATGTGTTTAATTAACACACAAAATGTAGCCCAGACTCTGCTGTTCTGAGTGCTCTGTGTTCACTGTGTACCTTGGCTCTTCATGATGGTGCTCACTGCTACGTTTTGAATCTCACTCTTCAGTAGCAACTTCTGAATTTCAGACACCTGGGCATTGTAAGGGGTAAGAATAGCAATGGTTTCAGGTCTCACTTTGGAAACATTGATCAGCAGCTTTGCTACGCGGACCTGCAAAGTAAAATATGAAACGATTAGTGAATTTCCATTCTTATGTACAAGGAGGAGAAGACAATTCGGAGGAAAGGAATTTTTATTTTTTTTTACCACAGGAAGTCTGCCAATGGTCACTTCGAAACTTCAGTTCTGTGCCTAATGTTTAAATTAGGACTTTGATACCTCAAAATGGACTTGCACTGATAGTTTTATTGCACCATTATTTCTAGACATGATCACAAAAACAAACCTCTTTCCTCTATTGGCACCGACATCTTCAAAGGGTACAGCGTTTTAAAGGTGTACTAATTCTTTAAAATGTTCTTCTATTAGCTTTATTAATATAACTACTGATCCCCCTTTTAATGTATTAATCTTCACTTGTTTTCTTCCTTTATTTCAGGATATGCAAAGAATTCAAATACAACTTAAATTATCTCTATCTGTCTATCTATCTATCTATCTATCTATCTACCTATCTATCTATCTATCTATCTATCTATCTATTGAAAACGCATTTAAAAATGGAGGCTAGCTCCCCTTTAATGATCATACTTACAGCCATTTCAGCTTCCTCCAGGTTTGCCTTGGAGTTTTCATTCCCCTTTTCAGAAGAAACCACCAAGCTGACTTCTTCTCCTACGACATGGCCAAAAAGTATTGGGGTGCACCTTTTCCATTCTGCATGCAGGACACTCGTCGGGCGAATAACATCCGTCTTCAGGCGGCCCTTATAAAACTCCATTGAAGGAAAGGCACAAATCTCTTCATGCTGCAAGCGAAGGAGTAATGCAGTTATGATCCATTCTGTGTGAATCGTACAGGAGCAATATCAGGCTTTAAGAAATCTGTTTTGGGTGTCAGGACCTGCAATTTAAATCATCAAGGTTGGGAATATGAATGGAAAGATATAACAAAATAAACTGCAGGACAATGAGTCAATACAGACTTTCTCAAGGTGACTCCAAAGTGGCTGTCAGTATTTAGTGGTGTTGACTGATCCTGTAAGCAGTATCACAAGTAAGCAGTAAAGGACCCTAATGCATTCCCACTCTCCCCTAATTAACCAGCAGTAGATCCATACCATACGGTACTGTGTATCAAGCATCACAGCCTGGTCCATATAGCGTTCAAACAGGGATTTTTCCATGCCCAGTTTCCGAAGTAGTTCATTTTGTACAACAGGGCGTAGCTGCTTATGGTCACCTATCAAAACAATCTGAAAAGAAAAAATGCACCACCAATGACAGATATGGCCAACAGCTATGGCAAAATGTTTGGGATTACCTAGAATTTTAGGACTGAGACATAATAAATTAATATATATATATATATATATATATATATATATATATATATATATATATATATATATATATATATATATATATGAATGAACATAGATCTTTTATTTAACATCATGTAATCATAGTAGCAGTGTGTGCATGTGTGCATGTCTTGCCAGGACACTTGTAAACGAGGCCTCAGTCTCAATTTTTTTTTTTATTTCCCCTGGTTAAAGAATGAATGAATAAATAAATAAATAAATAAATAAATAAATACAAATCTAAGAAACTACAAAATGATATGGCAAAAGTCTACCGGAAGCCATAATAGCAGTACAGTATTTCAAGTTAGATTTCGAAATGTCACATTTTTCATTTTTTGTCAGTTTTTCGTTAAGCATATGGAAAACTACAAAGCGGTATGTAATTCAATATGTTAATGTAACATTATTCAGCAGGTTTCATTCTACTTTATGAAGAAAAATGTGTTTATTCTATAGCTGGACTGGTTCTAATTACAAATGTACTACAAGGTATTTAATTGGAGATGCATTCAGTGTTTATGATGTTAGTTTTTTAATAAAAACAAAATCACTCCCACATCTGCTACAGGATTTGTTTTCTGAAACTGGAACATTTAGATCATTAAAATAGACCCCTGGAAGTTGTTGCATTAGGAGAGCTACCCAATTAATCTAAATAGTGGTAGATGATCTAAATGCAGCTGTCCTTTAAATCACTGAAAGATAAACCCCCTGCCATTTTAAGAGAGAAATGTACTAAGAGCCTCACAAGCACAGTTTTATTATTATTATTATTATTATTATTATTATTATTATTATTATTATTATTATTATTATTATTATTATTATTATTATCATAATTTTGGTACTATTACATAATCTCACTCAGTGTCTGCTATTTAGATACATTGAATAGACCCTGATATCTCATAAATTACAAATGTGTGTTTTTCATTAAAGGTTTAAGAGACTATATAATAGGTGAGAAATGAATAAATGACCCCTAACTACTGGAGCTAGTTTTATTATCTTAAATACACACGTAGACATGATGTCAGTATCACAGTGCTAGATTCATGCTCAAGCCATGCCACCAGCTCGACTTACAGGACAATTCAGAACTGCAGATTATTATTATCCATATCAAGAAGTTCAAATACAGAAATAAATTTAAAGTAATTTCAATTGCAGACCAGCTCCACTGTATACTCAAGAACTGTAAATTCAACTGTAAATTCAAGAACTGACCTTTTCAGGTTTATAGCTGACAAGAGGTATGAGGGCTTCTGGCTCGGTTGCCATGGCGCACTCGTCAATCAGAATCTCCCTGGGGTTCACGTTGAGTTTCAAGCTGGGACTGGCAGCTGCAGTGCAGGTGCAAAGGATGACATCATGCTTTGCCAGTTCATACCGTCGGGCTTTAATCAGTGCATGTTTGTACCTGGAGAATTAAAGAAAGCTGTGACCATAGCATCCACAGCACTGCATATTTCTGTTCTGAAATACCCAAAGTCTTACTGCAGAAATGACACAGTTTGTGAGTGTATCTTCTACATTCTTATATTATACGGATTTAGCAATGACAAGGCAGGCTTCATTTCTATTTACTGTTCAACTTCTTCATCTGTGAGGTCCTCTTCTCTTCGAATTCTTGCATCAAAGTTTAGGATTAGAGTTGAGAATGGATTTTGACTCGTTCGGATTTTGTGATGGAGGGTTATGGACCTGAAATGGAAACTTGTAGTTTATCACAAGACTAATCAAATGCAACTCTGTTTGTGATGTTCTACCTGTTAGTGTACGTGTAGTCCTATGCAAACACACCTGTGAATAGGATCTCACCTTCTCACCTCTTAAAAGGAATGCTTGCAGGATTTTTGTGGGAATTTCTTTGAATAAAACTGAAAAACTGCTAATTAAAATGATCCACGAGTGGGAATGTTACCTTTCTTTTTTGTAAAAAAATATAGCATTGATAACATGGTGCTTTATGCATGATTAATTCACGGAAAGTTACATTTTTGCTTCACTATATATGCATTATAGAGAGGGAGTTATTTTACTTTGTATTTTAGTCAGATGTGTGTTATGTGTCCCATGGCACCCACCACCCACTCCCCCGTTTATAACGCTCTTCGGTTATAATGCTTATATTGTGTGTCCCTCGAGACCCGCGCTATAGCGAGGGAGCACTGTGTATATATGCATATATATATATATATATATATACACACACACACACACACACACACACACACTCACACCTGAGGCCTCAATAAAGCCCTCAGAATGCACTTAAAAATAACACCCAATAAGAATATGAATGCAATCTCAGAACAGAAAGCTCTTGCGAGTGGTAAAAGGGAAGCCCTGCAGGTAAGAGTTTGGGGAGGAATACCTGAGCTCTGCCTTTGGTTTCCCCTCCCTGGTGGATTTGCGGGAGAGCTGTAAGATGCTGCCAGGGTATGGGAACTCAATCATCTCCATCTGCTCACTGTACACCCTGAGAGGCCGCAAGGTCTCTGTAAACTTCAGCAGATACTCTGCAATGCAAACAAACCAACTGATTGATGGACCAAATATTTACTGGTTCCACAAATGTGTGAAAGAACCCGATGCTGGCACTAAATACATAGTGGCGTGTTTATACTTCAATGTTGCCACCGTCGCTGAGGGAGATTTCAAGACTGGCGATCTAAGGGAGACTTGCAGCCACAGTTTAATTCGATCACGATCGTCTCGTTTACACAATGCTGGCACAGCACATAATAACATACCAGCAACAACATCAACAGATTTGTTGGAAGGCCCACAGTAAAGGATGCACGTTTTCTTTGTCTCTTCAGCTTCATTCGTCTTTCTTGTTTTTTTGGAATTGTTCGCCTCTAAATTCATCTTATGGAACCAATAAACAATGTGAACTCCAACCACGGTCTTCCCAGTTCCTGAAAAACAAGCACACAGCACATTCATCTTTAAAAATGACCTGATGAAGTTTAAGAAAGTCTTTACACCAACGTGCCATTTGCTCCATTTTGTGTGAATATTATAGTAACACAAGGTTAATTTAATGACTCAAAAGGAGGCCTGAGTAGTTTGTTACTGGTTTTGTACGATGAACAGTTTCAGTGATTTTCATTTACAAAAAATAGTTGCAAATTGCATTTTGGTGTAAAGACATTCAAAAATCTGGTCCATACTGTCCAGTGACATCATTTCAACTGTAATACAATGTAATGAATCTGTCTTCTGACGAGCCACTGGATAGAAGGTTAAAGCTCAGATATCTTTTACTGCACTTTACTTTTATAAGTAATGTTATTTTAATTCTCAAAGGTTACCCTACATTATAACTCCAGTGTATTATCTCCCAGCAAGCTACTGCAGTATTTATTCCACATATGTTACTGTTATCTCTAATTTGCACACATATTGTACCAACTACACTCTGTGTCGGCATCTAAGTGGTCAAGAATAATACGCATTTTTCTCTTACCTGGTGGGCCCTGGATTAGCGTGAAAGAATTTTTAAGGGCCTGTCTTATTGCATTGTTTTGACTTTCATTCATTTGTGGGAGCCCAAGACCCTGAATGATGAAAGTCCTGAGTTTTGAAATTGCAGATCTTGAAGCTATAAAACAGGATTAAAAAGATACAGCATTAAATATATACTGTATATATATATATATTTTTTCCAAGGCCAGTTGTGCTGTAAAATGAATATATTTCTATGCTTTGCAGCAAACAACGGTAAAAAATGCATCAATAACTATTTTACCTTGAGAATGAAATACTGGTTCTTTTGAAAATCTGCTGTAGAAGTCCACATAGGAAGCTGCCACCCACACTAACACTTTCATGTACTTTTTACATTATTATTCTCAATAAGATGTCAACTGAAAGCCTGTGAAAACACAGTCCCTAATCCTCTCTGACCTGCCTAAGTGGTATCAAAATTGGAGAAACCAATATATACTGGTTATCCATTGCAGTATGCATGTGCTCCTTTCTCAGGGCCACTGATGGCTTCGGGTAAAACACTGATGCTGTAATGCTGTAATGGTTCTTTCCCCTAAAATCTGTCATGCAAAATGAACAGTTTGAAGTGTCTTACCCTGAGGAGGGACTGTGTGTCCAACTGCAATGTTCTTTACAAGTTCATTGGCTCCTATAAGGCTGGCGATGGCATCTTCCTTGCGTCTGAAAATGTGACCAAAATGATTGTGAAGAATGGAAATAACAAGGTTTCCTCTGCTAGCATTAAAATAGCAAATGCATCATCTCTTCATTAGCTGTAAATTTAAAAAATTCTCGTTTCTTACCAAAGGTTAAATGGAAAATGTACTGTGATGTGAAGAGCTCACATTGTTTTTGATGTTATTGAGTCTACAGATAATGTATTGCACACTATTGTACTTTAATACTATGTGAAGCAAAACTAACATATAAATGCCATGTCATTTTTTTTATTGAATATGTATGACACATATTAATGTTAAATGGCCATTTACACAAAATTTTTAACTGTTCAGTCCTGCCTAGTGGTGGGTCGATTACAAAAGGTATATTTTAAAATAGGCTGTACTGTTGCACTCACGCGTCAGGTAGAAGTTTTGGGATCAGCTCCACAGTGAACTGTGTGTCTGCTTGAAAAACACACACTGGGGTATTCTCCATTGACATATGATTGATGTAGAATTGCACTTTTATAGGGGGAGGGTTCTTCATCTCAGATTGGTCCAGCTTGTTGGTAGTTATTCCGTGAGCTACCCATGTAAAGTTGTTGGGATCCACATGTTCTGAGCAGTAAGGAGCTCCTTTCAAATCTTCAGTTTTCCAGCTTTGTTTCATACCTCTGCATCGAATACATAAAAAGCATTTGCTGAGATCACATTCAATAGACCATTCCTTTTTGTATTCCACGGGTAGGTAAAAAGTGCCATTCTGCTTTCCACCTTTCTCCTTTATCCACGTTAGACTCATATCTTCAATGATTATGCTATCGTTTTCTGCCACAGCGCTTGAGGCTGATTCCATTTCACACAATGGTTTCCAGATCTTCTGATATTCTTGCACATTGGTGTATCTCTTCTTTGACGCACGTACCGCATACTTGGAAAAACAGACGACAGGATTCTTTGCATGGTCTAAACACACCTCAAATTTTGGATGTATGTTCAGTAGCTGCACGGCTGGCACCAGTAACCCACGATTTATATCTGTAGTCATTTGCACTTGCAAAGTATCCCCAGCCTTGAGATTTAGGGTAAGATTAACATAGTGATCAAAGTTAGTTTTACCCTTGAAGAAATTCCCAGATCTTCCATCAGTGCTCTTCCAGGCCTTCTTCTGGGTGGACGAGGACTCTACAGTTTGGCTGACATTTTTCTGGATAGGCTTGCGATCCATCACTAATTTTGCAGTTTGGTCACTACTACTCTCAACTGGAAACATGTTGCTGAAGATTTCAGTTACTCTGTCCCAATCTTCTTTCCTTAATGCTGCCACAATTTGCTGCCACGTATCTATCTGTACAGGGGTGGTGTACGGATTACACTGTGGTCCTCTTAGCTCGATGTTGGTCTTGGAGGTTTCCATGGAATACACTCTTCGTCTCCATTTCAGAATCATACACTTCATCTCCTCATCAAACAACGGTTGGTCCACTAACTGCAGATGCCTGTAGTTTATAAAGTGTGAATCTGGTAATGTATGTTTATTAAAAGGAAAAGAGACCCTGAAACCATCCCCCTTAGGTTGAACAATAAGCACAAATGCAAGCTTTTGCATGCCTTGTTTTTTCAGCTTTGAGGCGAGACTCAGCATGTGAGCTTTCTTTTCGTATGCTGATCCCTTCCCACTCTTTTGTGTAAACTCCATGCACAGCAGATCCATTTCTTGAATCGAGTACTGAACTGTTGTCTGGTAGAGAGCTGCATGAAGTTGACGCTGTACAATTATGTCTAAGTATCGACGAATGGGAGACGAGGCCCAGGTGTATGATTCGAGCTGCAAGGAATAATGGCCAACGTTTGACTGGGGTGATGAGTTGGAGCGAATAGTGTATGACTTGCCAAGCAGTCTCCTGAACTCTGAAACTACGGGAAGCAATTGTGGATGAAAGTCATCAGTAGAAATCAGGTCAATCATCTTGGAAATGTCTCTGTCTTCAGCTGCGGATGCCAGGTCCTTCCATACAGAGGTCAGTATAGAGAATGTGTTGTTAGTTGCCGATTGCTCCTGTTGCTGGAATGAGTCCTCAAAGTCATTCCCACTTTGGCACCTACCCATGCGGTAGGTAAGGTGGACAGACAAAGGTATTAGGCTTCTATATTTGCTCTTCAGCTGGCTGACTAGCTGACGGTCTGGACAACTCTGACATCTCAGGGGGGTGCAATCCTTTGATATATCTTTTTTCACAAGGTACAGCGCGACAAAACTGTTGAACATGATCATAAGTTCCTGCACCATCTGATGGGACTTCCTTTTCCCAGGGGAAATGTCTTCATCCGGCTGCTCATAGTGCAAGTCACCCAAAAGCCTGTGCTTTCTGTGAATTTGTGAAAAGTGATAAGCAACAGCAAGGCAACTTTCTAATGAGTCAAACCTGAACTCATTCTGCTGTGTTCTGATGATGTCTTCCGCCTCCTCGTAAGAAAATGCTCTGTCTGAATTTATCAAACAAACTGTGAATGTACCTTTCACAACTCTGTCAGTCCCCTTTTCCACCAGGACCAATAAAGATATGGTCCTGCGATCTTTGTTGGGCAAGAGGCTAAGCAGGTCTGTACTTAGCTCTTTAGGGAGCATGTGAAAAGGCTCCCTGTCTGGGGCATAGTAAGTAACTCCACGTTTTTTGGCATCTTTGTCTAAGGCACTGTCTTTTGCAACAAAACTTGCTACGTCTGCAATGTGAATCCCAATTTCATACATGTCATCTAAATCTCTAACACTAACAGCATCATCAAGATCTTTGGAATTCTTTGGGTCAATGGTAAATGTTGGATACTTGCGAAAGTCTTTCCTTTTTTCACCATTTAGCTGTAATTCGTTTGACTTTTCCAGCTCATCAAAGACTTGCTGAGAGCGATTTGTGCTCAGTTGGTATTCCAGATTCAATGTTTTCAATCCTTCTTCCAAAGACATTCCTATAGGTAGGACTTCTGTCACAACCCCTAAGGGGTAATAAAATTGCTTCCGCCACTCCAAAACCTGAACAACGTAAAGGTTCTTCCTCTTTGACTCTTCGTTCATTTTTTCAAACCTAACTATGTCCCATCTGTTTTTGACAAACTTACGTATTGGAAGTGAATTCCGATTGTTCTTGCAACATGGAGTGTATATTTTGGTGACACAGTTGTTCATAGGTGTCATCACCTGACGATCATAACTGTCAATGGTACAGACAAAAACCCTGGGAGAGTCAGCCTTCTTGAGTACCCCCACGACTTTTCCACTGGGAGCAGCACTTTCATTTTCAGGGGATGTAAATATTTGTACGACCACGTGGTCTCCTGGAAACGACATGCCAATATTCTTTCTGCCTTTGATTCTGATCTGCATCATAGGCTCGTTAAAGGGTCGGCCGTAGCCTGAGTCGAACTTTTCCATTACTAGTTCACAAAGTTTATAGATATTTGGTTGCATTTGCAAATATAAATTTAATGTAGGTTCTGGGAAATCAGTATACAAATCTTCTCTTTGCTTCGGTGAGTCATGCTCTTGGTAGAAGTCTTGCTCCTGAGAGGATCTTTCATTTTCACTATTATGAAAAATATCCAATAGTCCTTCGTCTGTGACAGTCACAGTCATGTTCTTGGTTTCATCCAAAAGCTCTTGTAATATAGGGTCATCAACGTTGTCGTTAAACTCTGAAGTAAACGATTCTGTATCGCTGTCATCTTCTCCTTCGGTCTTGATAAATTTGGTAAATTCTACAACAGCTCGATCGATGGAATCCATGGTAAGATACTCTGGATAAGCTGTTCCTTCATTAACACACTGCTTAATGTAGCTCTTCCAGATCTTACTACAGTTTCCAAAGCAGCAGAGTCCTGCAGCATCCCCAACCACAATAACCTGAGACTGGGCTCTGGTCATGGCAGTGTTTAACACTTGGGCTTCATTGAAAAACTCCAGATTGTCTGAGTTTGAGGTAAGCAAGCTCTCCCGTGTTTGAACAGTCGTGATCACAATTACCCTAAACTGCTTCCCTGATTTAGAAAAAGAAAAATCATTAATACCAGCTGTAAAAAAGGTGCTATGGTTCTTAGTATTATAACTCGATGTGATATATCCTGCTTTTTTTAAACCAAGAAAAATGTTTTACTTGTAACACTTAAATTATTATAAGCAGGGTTTTATGTTGTAAGACCACAGAACCATATAGCAGCAAATTCATGTAATGCAGCATCTCTTCTGCTTAGTACAAATATTTAAGCTATTAATATAATGGATCATTTTAGTTTTCCTTCACAGTGGAAATAATTGTACAAAGTCTTACCTTGTATATTTGCTAAATTCTCCACTGTCACTTTGCCCAAGTTCCTATTTCTCAGTTCTTTCCTTATAAGGATTACCTGATATTAAAATGGAATAAAATAAATAATAAAATAATAAATATATTTTAGTAGCCAATTATCATTTTAAAAAGTGTTATAATTGTAGTAATTATATCACTGAAATCAATAAATGATAAAAAAAAAGACAAACAAGAAAAATTTACAGTATCTTAAGGGAATTTTTTGAGAATACTATACTGAACCAAAACGAAAAGAAAAAAAGCAAGGCGTTTTTTACCTGGGCCCCATCAGAAACAACACAAATTGTCCTTTGTTCAGGATTTCCCCATTCAGTAGGCCAGTCTTTAAGCAGGCCCTGCACTGTTTCTGCTACTTGATTAATCTCCTCGATATTGAACCAGGACATCGTCGATGGGTCGGGAGTGCAGGTCCCATGGACATCGTAGAACATCAGCGAGTGGAAGCGAGGATGAGGGGGGACATTCCCACTTGCTTTGATGGTATCCCCCTTAATATAAAAATGAGTGGACACAAAATCAATGATGCCTTTAGTGGAACGATAGTTTTCATTGAAGATGATTCTGCTTTTTTTAGCTACTTCGTGCTTTTCTTTCTGGTAGAAGTGGAACAGGCGATTCAGCAAAGTATAGTCAGAGCACTGGCTGCCCCCAACCGAAAAGAGCTTTGGCGTCATCTGCATGTGATCCCCAGCAAGCACAACCCTTGTAGTGCTAGTGGCAAGACTGAGGGGCATTATAGCAGCACACTCGAGCATCTGTGAAGCTTCGTCGATCAGGATATGGGTGAAGTATCCTCGTGGGAGCTTTAGGTCATGGAAATGCTTGGCCATCATGGTGGTTGTTATTATGATCCTATGGGAATCCAACGTCGCCCTGTCTGGGAAGGTGAATGAACGTCCATCTTCAGAGAGGTGACAGTACTGCAGTGTGATGGCATCAGTGGAGTTTAAAGGAAGTGTTTCAGATTTTATTCTTAGAGGTACTGCCTCAGGGTGTCCGGCAGAGACATAGTGGTGAAGATGTTCCTTCACATACAAATCTGCTGCACTAAAACAAAAAAAGATTTAATATATTTTCTTTATGCAAAACAAATGTTATGCCAAACATGGTAAACTGGTATCATTTAATTATTCATTGAGATCAAATTATTGCCTGGGATATCATTTAATTTTTCTGGGTGTAAATTCCAGAACACTCACTGTCCAGAAATGTGCTGTTTTCTGAAAACCTTGTACACGCAATGATTTGATTCTGCCTACCTGTTTGTATGAGTGCAGATCAGTACTCTGGTGACTGGTTGCCGCACGGTTTCCATAGCTGCATTTGCCAGTGTGAAGGTTTTCCCTGTCCCAAATGGTCCATAAATCAGCAATGGCGCAACTGGTCCAGTTCTGTCCCCAACAATGAAGGAAATGGCTGTTTGCTGCTTTGCATTGCCTTTGGGAAATGTTCCACCGGACACAGGAACAGAACATGCAGCGAAGTCTGGCAGCACTATCTTCACCTCTGGAAGGAGGTCTACAGCCAGATGCCAAGTGCAGAACGATCGGAGACGATCCATCTGAAACTGCACCTCCACGTCATATTCCTTGTCTTTCTGAAAGTCAAGATCTGAACAGCACCTTTTGGACAACTGGAGGTAGATGTTTTTCTCATCATTGGCGTCCCGGAGGATTGTGGTTTCATATACCTTGTTGTTCACCTGAGGATTGGGAGCTAAAAGAGCTAGCTGGACTGCTTTCTTCAGCAGATACCCCTCATTAGTGTCGGGGGTCAATGCGTAAGCCACAGGGACCTTTGCAAAGAGGTCTCCAGGAGGTGCGATCTTCATCCCAGAAAGAGGACCATCCAGCATGTCAGTCGTTGAGATGGTCACTTTCTGACTGAGTCTGTGATAGGGAAACATACAAAAATGAAATGTAAGTTGTCTAAAACCATTTGTCCTTACTTAATCATGAATGAGACAGAACAACAAAAAGTGAACTGTTTACTCTCAAGTATGACTCTGTAAACCAAGCTCTATGGTATTGCAACAGCTATTCTAAGTGATGGATACAATTCTTATGGGTCTGAACAGATTTCACTTGTATAATAAAAAGGTGCAAATTTCACTTTGAAGTAATACATTTGGCTTTATTATGTAACATGTTTCTGCAACTATTTATGTTCGGTTTATTAAACTGGTTGATTTTTCAAAAATATAAAACCCATAAAAAACTTATTGAAACATACTTGGAAAGCACCTCCTCTTCTGCCTGTTCTTCTCGGTTGAGGAAGCTGTGCATTTGCTCCTTGTAGTTCATTTGTGTGATGGGAGTCTTCTCCCCTGTCCTCTGTTTGTACTGCAGGGTCAGCACTGGAGCTTTGTACTTTTTCAGGAGTTGTTGCTCTGCCTCTCTCTTCTCAAAGCAGGGGACGATTATTCGGTTTCCACTGTTCCAGCGCTCCAGATCTGCAAAACCGGACTCCTTCCCTTCCAAGCACATGTCTGGCTGGACAAAATTCTGCTGACCAACTCTCACCTTAATCTTCTGGACCACAACTGGTCTCATGTCAAAGTCGAAGACAACCCACTGTTCGTAGATCCCAGAGTTGACAGATTCAAAGAAGATTTCAATCAGAAAGGTCCGGTCTGACGTAGAGAACCTTTTACCTTCTGCGTAAGAGCGGACCTTTGGTGAGCCATCTTGAGTCAGAGTAAATGTGGCCCCAGGTTCTTGTTTCAGCAATGCAACATGCACCAGCAGTCTCTGTGAACAAGTTGATGTGGACAAAAAATTGTACATTAAAAGATGACTTACTGATTATCCTTATCACATGGCATTTAATTCAGGCTTAATCAATTAACAAAAACATAATTCATTCAAGTTTTGTTGTGAAATACATCTTTATTAAATTAAAACTCCTGCTTTTTTATCTACAAAAAGGTACCTGATCACTGTTTAAGAAAGTTGTCTTGATTTAATATGGCTTGTTATTTCTAGAACAATACTGTACAAAGCTCTCAGTGCAAACTTTGTTAATTTATGCATATCATTTTACTAAGGCTGATTAATTTGGGTGGAATAAAGTGATGCAATTCAGCATTACATCTGCTTGAACTAAGACTGTCCTGATAACACTGGTGTTAGAGCACCATCTGTGCTTCATGAAGTGGCACTGCAAAGCATTTCAATCTAGCACTTTAAACACCATTAGAATGGTATCTACAGTTGCAATAAAGCTTAATAAATGTATATTACCTCAGATTGAACCTTAAAGCTCCACTTCAGCTGTGCTTGTCTCTCCTCACACTGAACCATCAGTTCCTTGTCACATGTGATGGACACACCCTCTATTTGCTGTGACATCTGCAAGTACACATTGGATGGTGGGACAGTATGAAAATAATACACTTGCATATACAAACACACAGCATGCAGATAATCAGCGTGGTCAGCTGAATCGTGCTTTCATTGGATGGATCAAGGCTGGAAGGTTTTGTTTCATGGCAAATGGCAGACGTACAATTTTAGCAGCTCAAGCGCTATTTGTCGCATGTTTCCATTGGTGGCCTTACAAGAAGATAAATCTATGATCTATTATCAATATTTATTTATTTTCTTACTCCAAATTGTTTCTTTTTGAAAGGAAACATACATCAATTGTAATGTTAAAACGTACACAAATGTGAAAATGCATTTCTGGTTTGGTGATTTTATAAACACTGTGCTAATGACAATTTGGAGCTCTGAGTCTGTAAATATGTCAAAACTATGAACAAACAAATCCTAAATTTAACTTGGATGGACACATGTAACTGAGTTGTGCTTTTCTTTAAACCTTTTTTTTTAATCTGGTCATTTTACCCTTTTGTAGAAACTGATGCAGCAAAATTGATAAAACAAGGGCAGACTGCCAAAGTGAGACTGCAGGCTAAAGATGTGTTGTAAAAGTGTGCACATGGTTGTCTCTAAACAGTACATGACTCACAATGAGAACCTCACTGCAGCAGGTTCTGTACTCCTCCAGTAACCTGTCCTGGTAGGAGAGTAAGCCATACTGCTCCACAGCTTTTCTTTTCTTGTGGGCCTCCCTGGCCCTCATGATCCACTCCTGCATCTCTTCCACTGAGTGGGCACAGACGCAGTTCTCTCCATATTCGCAGGTATCAGGCCTGCCAGAACGAGAAGGCAAAGACAAAAATGAGGGAGGACAAACATCCTCCAGCACAAGTGTTTTCTCTCTTCACTACTGAAGACGAATAGTGTTGCTTTGCTATCTGGAGTCTTGTTTAAGGTTGAAACACTATCAAAAACATGATGCATTATCAGGGGTGCAAACCGTTTTTGAAAATTGGTGCTAAACTGTTTTGAAAGTTTAGCACCAGAGAGCCTACATCAAACCTGCCCCTCCCCAGCTCTTCAATGAGTTCCTGTGTATGTGGATGAGTGTGGGTGGGTCATGTGAGTAGTCCATCATCTATGGTTACAATGGAATAAGAAAAGTAAAAAATATTAAACTATTGGCACCAGAATTGAATGTTGCTGGTGCTACGTGAGGTACCCTTGCACTAGAATCTAACACCACAGTGCCAAATTTGCACACGATTATTTGTACTGCAACCACCCTTCTGCTACTGAATATAAACAGTAGTTATTTTAATATAAAAAGGTAGCGTATATGGTCTTGCCTCACTTAGATTCAGAAAGACTTGTGTTCAGTCGTGGTATTTTTGTTGTAACCAAGTTAAGCAAACTGACTGTAACACAGAAATAAAATGTCATTATTTTTTTTAGATTCTACATGAATGGTATGATATTATTAATCAAATTACACAGGAATCAAAATCCCATGCTAATGCACTGCAGAGCGGCAGTACCTGTCACAAAGCAGCATCTCTTGGATGCGGCGCTGGGGCGGCGCTCGGTACTTCCACTCCATCGCGGTGTCCTCGCTGATCATCCCAGCGTGTTCCAGGGAGAAGCAGTGGTTAATGAAGCTCTCCTGAGAGGAGAAGGTCAGCAAGCAGGCCTTGCAGTAGAGCTGAACCTGGGGTGCTGGTGGCACTGGAGTCTCCTTCTTCCTCGAGTGCATCAGCAAGTCACTGCGGTTCAACTCTCCTTCAACCTCCGCCTTCCAAACACTCATTTCAACTTCACTATGAGCATAGCAGCAACGTGAAGATCCATGCCAGCACGGGACACCCTTGGTGACATATCTGCAGTAGGCAAGATTGGTAAGAGGAGGCGGAGGTCGGATCTCATTATACACCTTCTTATTGCTTCCTTCTGTGTTGGCGTGGACCAACAGTGGTTTCCAGGTATGTTTCATTGTGGATGTGCAAGTCGGATTCCTGTGCAATGCTTTAGCTGCGATTTGCTGGGGGCTACTGTAGAAGCAGGGATTGCAAAGCTCCTGGAATTCACCAGCAAATTCGATGAGGATTTTTTCCGAAGAGCTGAGTTGTTTGCTGCTGGCTTTTGGACCAGTAGGCGGTTGCTTTTCCATGAGTAGCTTCATCAAAGCATTATACTGCAAGTTGTGGATTTTTTGAAAAGTCCACACAGTGGCTTCTTCTTCGCATCTGGCAAACGTGCATCGGTTTTGGTGTTTTGCACACCCAGTGCCGACGGTATAAAACCAGCACTTGAAATACCTAGATGGGTTAGGAAACTGTGGCCGGCGCGATAGGTGTTTCCACTTGCTTCCATTGCCTTTCTGTCGGACCAGGAGCACCTCGTGCTTGCAGTGGTGATTAACTTTCTTTACAGAATAAGTAATGTCATTTTCCTTTTGGGAACACAGTGAGCAAGCTATGCACAAGTCATGCGTCCTTAAAAGCTCACTTAAAACTGAACCATTTGTTTGAGGTGCAGTCATTGTTTATGCTTAATCATGCACCTATTGCAGTAAGAAACGATAAAAACGTCGAAGGAAGTCAGGCTGGTTCAGTTGCGGAAATATGTTTTTTTAGTTGTTGAGCCACCATTTATTTGATCAAATAAGGCAGAGGGTGAAAATTCAGTTTGATCCCTGAGTTAAAAAAGGTTGGCGGTCTCTAAAAAGAAACAACATTATGATTAGCAGAGACGGTTACACATGTGGACAGCACACACAAGAGCGTTATCATTCTGCATGTTTCAATGGATTATTACATGCTTGTACACATTCACAGTTGGCTTCATATAACATCTAAACAGGTGTTTAGTGTATTGGGGAAGGTTGTTTATTGGAGGCTGATTGTTCATATTTTGATAGAACATTTCCCCATTTATTATTCACTATTTTTGTGGGTAGCAGTTTAGATTGCAGGACAGGAATAACCATGTAATTACAATGTACTAATCATGTAATTACACTGGGATAACTGGGTAATTAGCAACGTATAACTCTGTGCAGTTACATGGCAATGGCCCATTTTGTTACCTGATGTAATTACATGGTAACACCATAGCATTGGTAATTTCCATGTAATACACACTATTCCAAAAGTAGTTACCATATAGGAAGATAAAATACAGCTAGTTACCAGTGTGTACAATGTTATTAAATGGTATTCTGTGCCTTGTAATCTAAAGTATTGACATTATTGGACTAACAAGTAGTTTTGATACAGTTTTATTCTTTCTTAAGTATGGTCATGTGTTTCAAAAAAACATTGGTTGACTGTTTTGATTTCTGAGGTTGTAAAATGCCCACCCTGTTTGCACATGACTCAGAAACAAGGTGAATTTGTGAGTTTGACAGCATGTTTGTGCATGGTTGTGCATGCATATCCAAACCACAAGAGGGCAGAGTAGCAGCTACCCGCTAAAATTCAGATGGTTGTACTACATACAGCTATGCTTTCCTCACTGAACACTGTATAAACTTCTATAAAATATAAAACCTAATGTCGTACCAGATATAGTGTTTAAAAGTGTAAATACAGTACATGAATTCTGTAACATTTTACAACTTTACATTTGAGACTGATGGAGCAAAAGGAAGCCCACAACAGGACTTATGGAACTATTGTGTTAGCTCATTGATTATGTACTCATTTGTTACTGCATTAAAGGAGTACTAACCAAATAAAGCTATTTTGTGTTATTAACATTAGCACTATTACAACCAGAACCCATTTTCTTCTGTTGAAGATCTATTTGTTCATTGCCTTTCAATTTGGGACATAAGTAAAAGCTGCTGGCTCTTCTTGGCAATCAAGCCATGTGACCTACACATAGGAAGTCTTTACATGCCAGGAAGTTTTTTTTATTTCACAAAATGTATTTTTGAAAGATCCTTAATTAAATGTTATAAAACAAGCAAAGAACCATATATCTCGACACATGGTAAGGACCAATTTAAAAAGACGTGGTTAGGACGCCTTTAACTGAGTATTCGACTTACTACTTTTTGACTAAAAAGTATAAAAAACGAAATGCTAATGAAAGTGCTGAAAGAGAAAGGGAGACACGGAAAAGTACTACATTTGACCTGTAGCTTTAAAAAAAAAATGAGGAAGCAGAAATTCATGTGATTATGTGGCAAGCATCCAAATAGGCCATGTAAGCTTACAGCTTGAGTTCAATAATAATAATAATAATAATAATAATAATAATAATAATAATAATAATAATAATAATAATAATACTTTCTGTCAGTATTGCCACTTAGCACATAATTCCAGATATATTCTTTTTCGACATACTCAGTTTTCTAGGACTGACAACAATGAAATAAAATGAAGACGTTTCAGTTACCCTAATACGTTAATTCGTGTTCTAAGTTCACACCTGGATTTCTCGCCCTTAGATTTCCATCGGCATTAAGGTCATTTGATTGGATAGAAAGAGTGGTGGCGGACACACAGGTGCTCTGTTAGCAGGTGCATCTGAACAACAGTATCATAATAACATGCTATTCTGTAAAGCAATATTTCATTAATTATAAAGACTAAGTAGTTTAAACACTCCTTATGAGTGACTCTGGGTTCGGTTTCTGGGTTCGGTTGTTCTACCATTGAGTTATTATTATATTTTTCCAAATCGATCTATATCTGTGACAATGTAACCTTTCATATCTGCTAGCCAGAGTTCGTGTATTTCAAAAAACATAGGGGAAAAAAACAAACAAACAAGTAAATACATACATAAATGATCGATTGTTATTGCAAGGATCCGTACCAGAGTAAAGGTTATGTTTGTTCATGAGTTGGCTCACCGCAGAAGGTTCCGTTGGCTTTAATAATGGCTATAATAATGCATTATTTCCTTCAACTCGATCTGCGAGTCTAGTATTAACTCAGTACATTCCTCGAGTTTACAATTGCTTGATTGAGATTATTGGTTAAACTGTAACTATATTTTATAATCATTTTTATCGCCTTAAGAAACAAAGTTACAGAATAAAACGTTTGTACTTACTGTGCCATTTTATATTCTTCATATTCTCTGGATAAGACGGAAGTTTGAACAAAACTAAACTAAACTAAAACAAAATGTCATTTTTATGTCCCTACATACAAATGATGGTCCTCTGTCGTTTTAACAGAATGCTTTTTAATTTTGTATTTTGGTTAGCGGACAAAATACATAAATAAGTCGGCCGTTTTAAAGGTTTAAGGCAGTGCATAACACGATTAACACCCGCCCCTTTTATTCCTACTGACATCACAGTCTGTTTACACCCATTTGCATGCTGCACAGTTTCGATTTACTTCTCTGGTCCTCAACACTGGTTTCGTTTTCCACTGTTTTGCGGCTAGAAACACTGACGTTTTCGGAAATTACGTCACCCAGTCTTTATTGCTTGCTTGTTGCTTACTTAGATTTTTTTTTTAACTTGTTATGCTTTAGTTATTATTATTATTATTATTATTATTATTATTATTATTATTATTATTATTATTAGTCGTTATCTCAGTTAATAAATGCATCTACGTATCACTAGTTCCATATCTTTATTATACCGGTGTAGTGTTAGAAAGTGGTACATCGTCAGAATGTGGTACACGTACCAAAACTTAACCCGTGTAATGTCAGAAAGCGATAAGTTGTCATGTTGAAAGTGGTATGCTGTTAGATTTTGGTACAGGCGCAATCAATTGCGATCTGATGGGTGTTTTCCTTTTGTCAAACAGTGGTACATTTACCATTAATTTTGCAAATTTACACTGTAAACAGACAATAAATTTCTCAAAAAATTCACGACTAACAAGACAAAATGAGACCACCGCAAAGTTGTATTGCATAAATACTCGCATAGTATTTTCTTAATGGTGGAACAATATGACAAAGTACATTAACAACTATGTAAAAGCCTGGAAAATACGATCAATTCAATTTTAAAAGATGTGAAATACCAAAAACAGCATAACGTACCAGATTTGAATGGGCACGTTGTCCCTGCTTTCTGAGCTGAAGCTGTTTAGGCATTATTTAGGCATGCGCAAGCAAGGCAGTGCGCTGCATACCTTAAAATAACACTACGCCGGTTCTTTTTAGACTAATTTCCGGCACAATTTATATATATATATATATATATATATATATATATATATATATATATATATATATATATATATATATATATAATTGACATGTGCAGCAGTTCAATCTGTTACAGTAGGCAAAGGAGACGTGTGCATTTCTGTTCACGATGAGATATGAAAATGCAAATAAACCAATGCTATCAACGCTCATTCATTTGTTGCCCACGTAATAATCTACAGTAATTAAAACATAACATAACATAACAACATTTCGAACGAGAGGAGGACATTTGGCCCATCCAAGTTTGTCCTGATCCTAGCAGCTGATTGCTCTCAAAACTTTAAACTAATGTGACTGAAATATTATAACGACCGCTTCAGACTTCCTCATTTGTTACCTGTGATTAACGATTTGAACATCAAAACAGCAGTAAAGATTTTACAGGTGTGGTGCAGAACTTGAATTCCAGGCTATTGCCAATGCAATGGGTGCACATTCAAAGATGGCTTGCTAACAAATGAATAACTGGTATTTCTACACAGCAATAACGAAAGTATATACTGTACTCATTGCTTTGCAGCAGAAGCGAGTCACACGAAGGCTTTGGAATCTAAAAGGTTAGTCGAGTTAAAAATATTTCTGTGACAACGATCTGAATATTATCAACAGCAGTAAAACATGTTAATGAGCAACCAGTTTCGTTTTTCTATCAATGTCTTTTTTTATTATTATTACATAACTTTACCATTTTGAAAACAGCTTACAGGTATATATTGTAAGTGCTTGGTTTGCATTTACTTCTGTCCAAGACTGCACAAAACAGCCTTGAACATGATGAGTCTATGGACCTGCAAACAATTCCGCCCCAACATCCACAAAGGAATTAGAGGCAGTAACTGAGGAATAATCACATCCCTGCAGAACAACCTGCTCATCTTGCAGACTCTGCACACTGAATTTATGCCTATCTGCCAATGGTGGCCTACACTTCACTGCCAGGGTTATGGAAGGTGTTGCTTTTTTGTATTTCTATAACATATCAAATGCTATCAAGTTGTGCCCCACTAATACAGACAATTGTTTTGTTATGAGGTACATTCCGATATGCGGACACATGCTTTGCAAGCTGCAGTATCAATTTAACAACTCATTCCTGTGTTAGGTGGTATTGCAAACAGAAGGCTCTTTATTTGGGTTACTTTGTTCTTTGTGTAAACAATTATGACAGCTTTTGTTACATGTTTTTTTTTTTTCTTCCTGAGTTTCTGTTACTTACCAGTATGTAAAGAAGGTGTGTTAATACTACACTAGCAGTGGCATGTGATCTCATTGCAAATGCCAAAATAGATATTTAATGATTAAACATAATATTAAAAACAGGTAAAACAGGTGCATTTGAATGTCCTCTGCAAACCTTTTTGCGAAGTTCGTTGTAAAGCAAAACAATATTTTTCAACATGCTGTTTGTTTTATATACAGATACAAAATGTATCGGTAACACTTTAGTTTAGGGAGCCCTTATAAGCGGTTATAAACAGTAGCAAAAACAAAACAATGGCAAAAGTGTATAATAACTGTATTGCAAAAACAAAGCAACCCCATACAATTGGTGAGACAGACATATGAAGACAATAATACTCCATCATATGATTTAAGCATGAAGCTCAGCCTTTTGTGACTGTACTAAAGCTGGGACTGCAACAAATGGCATTCTAATAAACTGGAATAATGTATCTCTAAACAAAATTGTGTAGGCCAAACATGTGTGATACCTCATTTACACTAGCCACTTATAAGCCAACTCTGAGGTCCAGTCGTCCTAAAAGGGCCCTGCTCCAAAGGAGGCTCTGCAAAGGCTTTGGTCTGTTTTTTGTTATGTGAACGCAGAGGTCCCTGAGACCATTCACATTTGCCACATACATTCGTGGGCAACGCCCCCATTGTCAGCGTCATACAGGCACAGACAGCAGCAACAGGAAGTTGTGATTGTTACTCGGACAACAGAACCAGACAATATCTTTGACAGAACGCTGAGACACAGGTAGAGGATTCAGAATGCAACAACTGTTAGATTTTGTGCTATCATGTGAAAAGACATTTCATAATTCATGTGGGATAAATGTGAAACAATCCAAGTTGCCACAAAACCTTTTTTTTTTTTTTTTAAACCAGTGAACCTGTCAGTCTCCCGACTGGTTAGGGAGGCACTACTGTATTGTTTAAGATAAGTGAGTAATACAGTGTTACACTGCTGCTGTACCCTTGAGCAAGGTACTTTACCTAGATTGCTCCAGTAAAAACCCAACTGTATAAATGGGTAATTGTATGTAAAAATAATGTGATATCTTGTAACAATTGTAAGTCGCCCTGGATAAGGGCGTCTGCTAAGAAATAAATAATAATAATAATAAACAAAGCAAGACCTAAGACAATTATATACTGCAGAAAAAATGAGTTTCATGATAAACATTTTTAATGAAAAAATATTTTTTTAATATCCCTAAACTGTGTTACCTTTGATAAGAATCTTTTCTTATCTGTGAGATTTCTTAGTTTGAAAATTCATGAATACGGGTTGTTTAACAACAGCCTCCAAACTACTGAATAGTGCATTTATATTCATATCTAAATTAAATAATATTATTTACTGCATTTGTTCTTGTGGAGAAAAAAAAAATACATGTTGTAAGAACTGTCTAGTTTATTATCAGACTTTGTTAATCAATTTTGTGAAACTGGTAACAAATACAAAACACAATGTTGTTCACTATCTGTTAAACTGTAAACCAAAAGCCTACATTAAATAAAGAATGTTGGTCATATTTCATGTCATTTTTTTAAAACATCTTTTATTAAGGCATTCCTAACATTTTGACAACACTATTCTTGTAGAAGCATAGTATGTTTTTTTTTTCATAAGCTGTAACATGTACACATTGTTTGTAAACCAAATGCAAATACTGTATTTTGAATAATAGTTTTGCTATGTTACATAGCTGAAAAGCAAAGTGAGCTGTACTTATTGAACAATTATGCACAAGAAATAACAAGCTTTTAACATGTTTTACA
Source organism: Acipenser ruthenus (assembly GCF_902713425.1). Taxonomy (NCBI): domain Eukaryota; kingdom Metazoa; phylum Chordata; class Actinopteri; order Acipenseriformes; family Acipenseridae; genus Acipenser; species Acipenser ruthenus. The sequence continues at coordinate 7,935,346 of NC_081206.1, read as the reverse complement.
TATCAGTTTTAGTAGCTATTGTGTGTTTTTATTACTAGAATATTGAAGTGGAATTAAATATAGTTAATCGCTGAAAAGGGCGGATGTGTGTAAAGGTGTCACTTAAAAAAATGAAGACTGACAAATTTATTTAGTGAAAAAAGCGATGTGGGACGAAATAAACAACAATGCACTGAGCAACATGCCATTTTACACAGCTTTGATGATCAGTTCAATCAGTAACTGGGGAAAAAAAACAGTTGTTACCACTTTTCTGACACATTTTTGCTGTTCAATCTGGGGTTGGGGTTTATAGTTTGTTTATGCATTTGAAAATAATTCATGCGGACAGGTGTTTGATTTGACTTTTTAAAAGTTTAAGTTAGAGTACTAAAGCTGTGACTAAAATAAAAATCTAAAAAAAAATAAAAAATGTTTTTCAAGGTTTAAAAAAAATAAAAAATTGAATAATGACCACTGTACATACAATTATTTAGGACTGCCAAATAAAAGTCTGAAAGATTAAAAAGTTTGTTGTACCACAATGAAATAGTAAACTCACGCAGTTGTTGAGTGCAAAATACATTTCTGAGTACCTCAAAAATGTATTCCCGCGTTGCAGTTTATTCTAGCTAGGAATCCATTTATTATATTCCGAGTATCTCTGGGTATGTGCTTAGCCTTGTGTTCTGGTTTTAGTAAACATAATATAGAGTGCATTTCTTTGGGAGTTTTCAGAATACCTTTGTCAGTAAATGTAGTGAGTAAGTAATGAGAACAGTTCCATTTGAAATGTTGCAATTTGCCAGGGTACTTAGAATTGATCTACAGTTAAACTGATAGATAAAAAAAAGACTTCTGATAGATCAAATTACTTAATGAATGTTTGGTAATATCTTCTAAAAGTAGCAATATACACACAACCTCAACAAAGTCAATGTTTAAAGATTTTGCATTTCGTTATAACAAAAAAAAAAGACAATTTGCGATGCATCAATACAATTAGGACTCCACGAGCTTATATTTTCAGCATCAAAATATGTAACACTTCATAGACGCTTCAGACTTCTCGCTAAAAATCAATTCACCAATCCATGCAAATTCAGAGCTTTCAAGGTTCTCAAAAAACAGAAAAAATCCCCTTTTTTTCAGTCCTATTGCTTTTCTCCTTGTGCGTCCTTCACTTCAATCACAGCAGACTCTTCTGCCTGGGTGACTGAAGTTTCAATGGTGCTTGTCGGCACAGCCATTAAAGTACCTCCAGCGGCTGCCATGTTTTGCAGGGTCGCTCCCAAAGCTGGCAATGTGAGTAACTGGAAAGGGCTCATCACTTTCACAATAGTGCTGCCATCCTGGATGGCTGCAGTGCTGAGGACAGTCAAGTTTGATGCGTCTGGCTGGATCTCTACTGTGTTCGGAATGGCTGTGCCCGGTGATGCCAGCACTGTATAGCCTCCGAGAAGAGGAGAGTTGGTGGTAGTGAATGTCGCGTTCTGTTGGGGGGCGTTACTGACTGCAGACACCACTTTCCCCAAAGGCAGGTTTGTTAATTGAGTCACTGGCAGAGCGGAGGTCAGTGTAATCTGGGTTGGATGTGCTGAAACATGAGCTGCCACAGAGGCAGGTCCCGACGTGGCTCGTGTTAGCCGGGGCCGTTTGGGAGTGGGAGCGGTAGAGACTGGAGTCAGAGTCATCAGAACATTGTTCAGGTGCTGAGATTTGCTTTTCAGTTCTTTGGCTCTTTTGCGGTGCTCATCACACTGCTGTTCCAACGCTGCAAAATAAAATGAAACCACCGGCTATTTCACTACATGCTTCTGTACATTTTCAAACAATGAAACAGACAAAATACATACATAGGTACTTTGAGTACACAAGCATTAAAACAGATATATTTTAAACTCTTACCTATGACTGATATTAATAACATTTAAAAGTATTTCCAAAAGCTGCTCAACTTTACAGGATTGCTGTTTATTAACAATATCATCATTTTAACTTCTGCATTCATGAAATCTAATGTATTTGTTTGGCATGCAGACAAAGTAGGTTTCTCTTTTTTTTTAGGTAAAGTAGCTCATCATGGGCTTAAAAGGACTGCAAGGTCACATGGCTGTCTTTGAGAAGGTGTACAGTCAAAATACAACAAAATCGACCATGTCTTGGTTTAACCTGGTAACACCTAATTTTTCCCAATATTTTGTCAGCTTTTTAGTTTTAGTAAATCAAACGTATTTCAGTCTAAAGTGTTTACATTTTCTTTTTTAAATTGTGTCTGTTTCTGGCTCTTTAAAAGCACCTTGGTTGTCAGCATGGTTCTTTTAGCTCAGATCTAAGCAGTCTTTAGATCCACAGCAGTTTAGATCAATCGAATAGACCCCGGTGGGTGTTTACTCACCTACTAAACTACGAGTATACTGTTCTCTGTAACGATCCATCTGACTCTTGTGACTTGTTAACACCTTCTTTACCAAGTCCAACATTCCAAAGTTTTGCACAATATTATTTAACAATGCAGCATCTACAAACAAACAAAAAAACAGATTCATTATCACAAAATGTGCAATGCTTGGTTTACATCTATGGAGTCAAGTTTGGTAAGAGGCTTATGTTTGGACTACGTATAGGTGGAACCCGCTTGCCATGAAGGTGCGTCCCCTGCAGGGGGTGAAAAGTAATTGCTTGGCAAAAAGTGAGTTAGCTACAGGGACATTTCTTTGATGGCTAACGGAGCTAACTTGTACACTGCAATTATATCTGATTTTCAAAATACAAAAGTGCCACCTTGAAAACTGCTATTATCAATCCAATTAAAGAGATTAAATAGGAACATTATTGTAGGGAAGTTTGGGCAAGTCAATTATTTATTCTATAAATGTCTAAGAAAAGTTCAATATTAAACTGTTGTTGTCCTGCTTAGAGAATGTTCCTTTCCCCTGCAGTTTTCAACACAGTGATGGGCTAGTACAGCGAGAGCATCCCCTGCTTCTCATATTAGTCTTAATCAAGTAGGGAACTTGTTAATATTAAAGTAATACAACACACTCCTTCCAAGAACACACACACAGCTTGGCCACCCCTGTTTGATGATACTGACCAGTAATCTGTAAGGGAGGCTGTTGAATCCTGTCTTGTAACCCTTTCAGGGTCTCCTTCACCTCGTTCTGAAACTCCTCGATTACTTCATCCAACAGCCCTGCATCCTTCAGCCCACGCCAGAAAGTTACAGTGTCCTCTGCAAAAGAAATACAAAAACAAAACAGAAAAGACTATTGAACAACAACAAATAGCAAAACCTTCTTATCAGGCGAAGAATGTATTTATTTATTTTTCAAACTGCAAGATCACAGGTTGATCTACAATAGGGGAACGACAGCTGAGCCCAAGCACAAGAGACATGGGTAACGTGTAACTTGATACATTACTGTCAGTGGCACCTACCTCCAATTGTAGTTATCCATTCAGCACTGTCGTCTGATGGTTCCACTGTAAATGTAGCAGGTGAACCATTTACTGAAAACAGAATAATCATAAGTAAATATGGGTGTCTGAAATTAAAAATAATATGCATCTGAAGCATAAAGGACAGTCAAAGAATGTCTCAGTTAACCAATCAATTACTGAACACATGGCACATATATACGGTATGCGAGATAAATGCTACTTGACCCTATCAAGTGTATTCACCACAACAAAAACAAATTGACATCTTTTAAGAAGCCTTCACATGCACAGGTTTAATTCACATGGGTTTAATTCAATTGTTTAATAGTTTTGCATAATATAGAGACTTAAAATAAAATACATTGTATGCCTGAAATTATTTTTAAATAGATCACTCACAGAGGGCTTGAAAGTTTGAAAGGCAGTTACTATCTGCTGATGCAGGAGTAATGGGAATGAACTCAGTTGACTGCTGGCTGCTAAAAGAGGCCCTGGTTCCCACAAGGTCAATTTTAGTGCTGCGGCAGGTATTGGAGCACACCTTTGCATGCTGGTAGAAATCCAGCTCTCCAGAATCCATGATTTTCCTGAAAGAATGGAGTGCAGTTTGTCAAGAGGGAAACTAGTTGTTCTTCATCATCATAATTATCATTATTATTATACTATTGCATATAATATGCTCCATACATACATACATACATACATACCTTAGCATGATACCATTCAGGCGAATTGCTCTCTTCCAATCCTTCAGCGTGGACTTCCCAGCTAAGTGCACAAATTCTTTAGGGCTGATCACGTGCTCATTATACTGCAATAAATAAACAATCACATTTCAGTATATTGGGTCACCCCTCTGCTGCATAGTAATGTTATATGCAGTGCAGTATGTTGCAAGGAACACAAAGCGTGGGAACTGGGTTGCAGGTAGCTAAACAAATCTACAGCCTAAAAACAGATTGTGACATTCAAAACTAATTTCTTAAAACTGACAGTATGCTTCTCCCTGTCTACTCTCTAGGACATTACCTCTTTATTCCAGGTAAATGGAAACACTGGACCCACCTGGACACACTTGATGTTAATCCCTGGACAAACAAACTTCTTCCAGATCAGGTTTGCTCTGCTGTCTCCGCAGGTTATGGGGTAAATAACTTCAGGCTCCAGATTCTCCACTTCTTCTGACAGCTTTACTGCTTTGAGCACACAAGTCATATTATTACTAGACGTGACATGAGAAATCACACCTTCACATTTATTTCTGACAGCATTTCCTGACCATTTTTGTTTTTCCCATAACCTTTTGTATTAAATATCATTCACGGTTAGCCATTTTATCAAACACACTTCTCCGTTAGCATTTTTAAGTTACAGGGCTTGCTGAGAGACAGTTGCTTTATAGTTAAAATTATTTTATGTGCACACATCACAGTTTTCAAGACTTTGGTACAGGGTTGCGGGCAAGTACTACAGAATATTACAACAACACTGTTACATTTGATAAGTCTGAAGCATACCTATTACTGCTTCTTTCTCTAAAAGAGTGGATTCTGTGAATGTTGTGGTTTCAGTCTCAGCCTCCATGCTCTCTTCGGTTAAACCTTCACTGTTTGAGCAAAATACAGGTATTATTATTACAGCCAAATTTACTGCAATTATTGTAACTGGTACAAGTCACCTAATGGTGTTTAGAAAGCCACGATATTTATTACAAAGGAAACCGTCATTACCAGTGACTAACATAGGATAGATTTACAAAGAGCAATGCAACCTCTACTGCATGGCCTGAAACTGTGCCTTGCAAAGGTTTCCCATATTTTCTGTGGTGCAGCAATAGGTGTGCTTCAGTAGTAATAAGTGAAACCAATGCATTACAATGCTAAAGCACAGGAATGAGCTGCTTTAATCAGATAGGGTATTGTTTCTAGAGAAACACATTAAACTTGTGACCCAAGTCCCTGACCTGTTTTACTCAACCCATTAATATATAATATATATGTATCATTCATTCATTCTACTGTATGTACATACAAATATTACAGCTTTAGCTTTTTCCTGATACCACTCACTTATTAATATTACAATGTTATTTGTATTTATTTTTATTCTGAAATAATATCTGAAAACAGCAGCAGCATTGTTTAGTGATTCTGGTCTCAATCTCACCCCCCTCAGATGACATTAGAGTCCAAATCACAAAACCACCACACGTAAATAAAAGAAAGATCTGAACTGTAATAGTGTGAGTATGCAGGTACGTCTATCATAGCCATTTCTCAACTTTGCATAATTCAAGGGATCTTTGTTTAAATACAATCAATTACATTGATAAAAATAAACATACTGTACCATACAAAGAAACAAGTTCCTGTCTTCATTCTGTCCCCCGAAATGAAGAAAACAAATTTCCAAATATTTTGTATGCGAATCATTACTGGTGTTTCCAGTTGATCTCGTCAGATATGATCTAGTCAGATCTTCTCACAGTTTTAACCCCTACAGATCCCCATGCAATTTGATTTCTTATTAACCAGTGCATATTGAATTAAATATGTACTGTCATATATACAGTACTGTGCAAAAGTTTTAGGCAGGTGTGAAAAAATGCTGTAAAGTAAGAATGCTTTCAAAAATAGACATGTTAATAGTTTATATTTATCAATTAACAAAATGCAAAGTGAGTGAACAGAAGAAAAATCTACATCAAATCAATATTTGGTGTGTCCACCCTTTGCCTTCAAAACAGCATCAATTCTTCTAGGTACACTTGCACACAGTTTTTGAAGGAACTCGGCAGGTAGGTTGGCCCAAACATCTTGGAGAACTAACCACAGTTCTTCTGTGGATTTAGGCAGCCTCAGTTGCTTCTCTCTCTTCATGTAATCCCAGACAGACTCGATGATGTTGAGATCAGGGCTCTGTGGGGGCCATACCATCACTTCCAGGACTCCTTGTTCTTTACGCTGAAGATAGTTCTTAATGTCTTTCGCTGTATGTTTGGGGTCGTTGTCATGCTGCAGAATAAATTTGGGGCCAATCAGATGCCTCCCTGATGGTATTGCATGATGGATAAGTATCTGCCTGTACTTCTCAGCATTGAGGAGACCATTAATTCTGACCAAATCCCCAACTCCATTTGCAGAAATGCAGCCCCAAACTTGCAAGGAACCACCATGCTTCACTGTTGCCTGCAGACACTCATTCGTGTACTGCTCTCCAGCCCTTTGGCGAACAAACTGCCTTCTGCTACAGCCAAATATTTCAAATTTTGACTCATCAGTCCAGAGCACCTGCTGCCATTTTTCTGCACCCCAGTTCTTGTGTTTTCGTGCATAGTTGAGTCGCTTGGCCTTGTTTCCACGTCGGAGGTATGGCTTTTTGGCCGCAAGTCTTCCATGAAGGCCACTTCTGACCAGACTTCTCCGGACAGTAGATGCGTGTACCAGGGTCCCACTGTTTTCTGCCAATTCTGAGCTGATGGCACTGCTGGACATCTTCCGACTGCGAAGGGAACTAAGCATGATGTGTCTTTCATCTGCTGCAGTAAGTTTCCTTGGCCGACCACTGCGTCTACGGTCCTCAACGTTGCCCGTTTCTTTGTGCTTCTTCAAAACAGCTTGGACAGCACATCTGGAAACCCCTGTCTGCCTTGAAATTTCTGCCTGGGAGAGACCTTGCTGATGCAGTATAACTACCTTGTGTCTTGTTGCTGTGCTCAGTCTTGCCATGGTGTATGACTTTTGACAGTAAACTGTCTTCAGCAACCTCACCTTGTTAGCTGAGTTTGGCTGTTCCTCACCCAGTGTTATTCCTCCTACACAGCTGTTTCTGTTTCAGTTAATGATTGTGTTTCAACCTACATATTGAATTGATGATCATTAGCACCTGTTTGGTATAATTGTTTAATCATACACCTGACTATATGCCTACAAAATCCCTGACTTTGTGCAAGTGTACCTAGAAGAATTGATGCTGTTTTGAAGGCAAAGGGTGGTCACAGCAAATATGGATTTGATGTAGATTTTTCTTCTGTTCACTCACTTTGCACTTTGTTAATTGATCAATATAATCTATTAACATGTCTATTTTTGAAAGCATTCTTACTTTACAGCATTTTTTCACACCTGCCTGAAACTTTTGCACAGTACTGTATATATATATATATATATATATATATATATATATATATATATATATATATATATATATATCATAATTAAAAATATGCTGTTTGAAAACAGACAACATTCAGCTAATGCACTCACATGTTATTTAAAATGATAGATACATTTTTCTGCAAAAAAAGTAGTTGATTAAAAATGGAGAGAAAAAAAAATCTATTGAAATCAAGATTTTATACCAGTAGAGTATGTTTAGTTTGCACAGGTTTCAATAATGCATGTTTGAGAAATATCTTTGGTCCACCTCATAACCTGGTATAATATTTATGTTGATTTTCATCCCCTTGATGAGATATTTATACAGACATTCTGACATGTTGTTAGGAAATTGGAGAGTAGTGATTAAAACAAAATATCTGACATTTATTAGCATATAAATGAAGGGATTGTGAGAAATCCCCAAACATACATATTTTGAAATTATATTCATATTGTTGTACATCTCCTCATATTCTGTCTTGGGTTTGTTATAAACTTAGTTTACAGCTGAAGTAAATTCAGTCTTAAAATAATCACATGGGCTACTGAAAATATGATTTCAAAAAGACCAAATTAAAAATACTCTAAAACCAGAAGCTGACAACAATAAAGACAACTTTAACTTTGCATGTTTATTACGCTGTGCAGGCTCTGAAACATCTATTTGCAATTACGAAACTTCATTCGAAAACTGTCATTTGTTTCGTTTTAATTTCTGCAGTTCCTATATTGTATCCACTGTTTTTTGCTGCTAATGCGCAGGAACGTCTCCAAGCACAGCATGTTGCCACGGCAAGAAGGTGTAGGAGGCTGCTTTGTGGAATCTGTTGTGTCTGGCTCCATCAGACTAGGCTGTGGCAGACAGTTTAAAAGAGCCCCAAAGGAAAACAACAAAGTAGAGGGCACAAGCCCAACTATAAATGAATGTTCCCAGAGGATTTGCTGTGTTTAGTATTCACTCCCCAGTTCTGTCTCGGTTTTGTCTGATATGGCCCTGCTCTAAACAAACCAAGGGTAGGAATAACACCTTCTGGAGATCATCCCAAAATGCTTTATGCACGTGTATAAATTAACTTACGGACCCTGTGTGTGATCTACTGGTTTTATGGTCAACAAAGCAACGGTGTTGTAAAGGTTTACAGCATTTTGTGTAAGGGAACAGCAAAGTATAAAGGATATTCTTTGTGTTAGATGTATGTGTTTGTGTGTGGAGGGGGGGGGGTCTGTTAAATAGGCATTCTAGGTGGCACCTACCTCTGCTGTGATAAATCAGTTGTTACCAGCACTGTCTTTACTTCCTCCACGGCATTGCCATCGGTTGCAGTGTCAGGCGTTGTCACGACGACCACTTCCTCTACGTGCACACTGACTTCAGAAGATGCCATGGCAGGAGCTGCTGTGAGCTGTGCCGATGACACTGGGAAGACAAGAGAAGGAACCATTATAAGTCACGCTGATATTGTTGTTAATCAGATTGGTTTACAAAATACTTTATGCAGATAAGGGAAGTGCAGGGTGTGCATTCCAGTTCTCAAATACAACACTGTCCTGACATGCCCATAGGGGGCTAATCAGTAGACAGCACATGGAGAAATGTAAAAACACGAGCGTGCAATTTCAAAGAAAAAATAGACAAAGGAGATCTAAAAAAAAAAAGGTTTTTGTTATAGGGAAGCTGTATTACAATTCAACCAAGAAATGGGCCCAGTGGTACCCAGGAATGACTCAGTCCAGACAGCAATTAGTCTTGGAAAGGCTGAAAGCTTATCCTGAGGGCATTTTAATTCCACCCAAGGCTGAAAAAAAAAAAATAGGCCCATGGACCTCTTATTTAACTGCCTTCTGCAATGGAAGGCTACTGAAATTAATTTGAAATACAGTACTACTGAATATCGGAAAGGACAGATCACAACTCGCCTTGGTTCATGTTTTGTTTTTTTTTGCCCTAGAACCTACCACTTAAAAAAAAAAAAAAAAAATGCACCCCACTGTCACGAGCTGATCTGTCCCAGAACTGTCAATACAAATAACTGAAGAGTCCCGTGTCTGATCAGCTGAACTGACAGGGAAGGGCTGGACTTTGCCTTTGTAAACACTGAATATAATCCCCATAGCAAAAGTATTAAAATCTTTTCATTTAGTTTTGTAGCTACAGCACAACACAACCAGCATAAGTGATGTTCCAAGTATCTTAACGGCAAATTAACAACACTACTCTACAGTGCAGTACACAGGCCCAGGAGAAATAGTTTTAGTTAACAAAACATCAGTCAAAGGAATGAATTGTAATTATCCTAGTTGTTGATAGATTAAATGGTGGCCGTATTAGTCCAGAGACAATAGACAAAGGAGATGTGATACCTTTTACTGGACTAACTAAAAAATAATAATCACAAGCTTTCAAGACCTCAAAGGTGTCTTCTTCAGGTGATGATGATCCTAGTAGTATTAATATAAATCTTGCTGCTGTCACACTCACTCTTTCTGTTGTATTGCAATTACTTTTCGCCATTTGGCACAAACACATCAGCCAGGATTTATATAGAGTTATAGGACAGAAGTACTTACATTGGACGTTGATTATGTCATTAAAACAGAGCCCTTCACCCCCATCCCACCCAAGACAGTGCTGTATGTTTGGTAGGTGCAGGCATAAGGTGTTTTTAGCCTCCTTCAATAACTACCAAATTACTTTGTACCCCTTTTAAAAGTTACTATAACACAGTGATATATGTAAATATATCACATATTTACATGGCGGAATTTTCCAATGGTGTTACTGTGTTGTGCTATTTTAAGATGTTCTAGAAGTAGAAGAGAAACCACCAGAATTATACTATTTTAGTTTTAAAAATTCAAATGTCAAGTGAAGCTGTTTTCTGTTCCTCATTGTGATTTTTTTTTAAAGCACACATGTACAGTACTGAAGCTATATTGTATTTATAAATTTAAACATTCAATTTACAAGACAAATATTAATGAATAATATTACTCTAATTATGACTATATAAACAAAATGAATGGTTCTACTAACCATACTTTAAAAAAAATACAATTATCTAGTGAACTGATGTACAATTCCAAAAATTTTCAATCCATAACTGCAATATAGTCTGTACAATCTAGTGCAGTAAGTATTCAGGATAACTGTATTAATCAATTTTGTGTATTCTGACCAGATTTAAAAAAAAAAAAAAAAAAAAAAATGGCCTGTGGAATAGCCTCACAAATGACAAACAAAAAGTTTTTTGTTTTTTTTTCCTGTTGTCATACAGTTTTCACAACTAACACTCAACAATGGGCTTTAACTTGCATTTGTCTTTATTTTGTATTATTATATTAGGCTGACAACAAGCCTTATTATAACACAGTAGAAATGCAAGTAAACGCGGGGTTTTGTTATGCTAAAGTTGTTTGCCCCCACTGTCGTGTTATTAAGTATACACGTGTATCAAAAAAACAACGGTACAAAAGTAGCATTACATCTTTCTCATATACCGGCATTCATATCAATACAATAATAATAAAATAGTAACAAGTATGGAAAAAATGAATGTCTGTCAATCAATTTTAATGGTTGATGGTGTATTTTCGGTAAAACTTTTTTTTTTCACTTTTATTATTATTATTATTATTATTATTATTATTAATTAATTAATTTATTTATTTATTTCTTAGCAGACGCCCTTATCCAGGGCGACTGACAGTCGTAAACAAAAATACATCTAAAGAAATATTCAAGATACTTTAAATAATGTACGGCCTTCTCAGGATAAGGCGGGGTTTCTGGTTATAGTTGCTAACTGAATCCACTTTTATCAAACAATAAAATAAAAACAAACACAAAACGAGAGGTTTAACCCAGGAAATGTAGGTGCAAGAACAGGTCAACACATATCTCGCTGTATCCAGGGAGAGGCTATAAAGTGCTTTGTACAAATGTGGACAACAAAAACGTCTTTGGCACAAATAAAACCTTTTGAAATATATACATTTTTTACATAAAACATTGGAACAACCAAAATATGTGTGATGTGCCTACTAACGTAGTATCAGAAAACAGCCTTAGAAAATAACAATACGAGAAGACATTCTGTAACTTGCAATATGAAAAGGCTGGGTCGTGTTTATTTTTGGTTGGTTTCCTCTGCCCTAGTTCAAATGCGCGTTCACGCTAAGAACGTTGCTAGGGTAAATTGCCTCGGGAGCGCGCGACCCCCGCCGCCACCAGCCAGACGCAGAGCGTACCGAGGGGTGCCGTCCTGACGCTCAACAATAAACGGCGCGGTGGGCCGTATCGTCCGTACGGCACTTCCAGGGAGTGCGTCCTGACGCTCTGCCACTGATACCACCCCCAAGCCCTTTATCGAGAGATTAGGCGTTCTGAAGAAACATTTTTTCTTACCTTTGAATTTGGAGAAGGAGAAGAAATGGTTTTAACTTTCAATGGTGGGCAAGAGGCTGAAAAAGATGTGTCGGCGTGCGCGCCTATAAGCAGTAATGGTGACGCAGAGCTGAAAAGAGAGCAGGCACGGGGGCGGAGACGTCGTCGATACGTCACTCGTTAGCTTGTCGCAGGGGCTGCTTTGCTTTCTCAATGCAGTGTTGCATTCGCAGTATCAAATCTGTGCTTTGCCAGACTGTTGTACACTTAAGAAATGAAGCTGTGGAAAACCACATTGTGAAGGGCTGTCAAATTTAATTACATTACATTACAAAAATAAAATAAAATAAAGATCCACAACGGCACATTTAATTACTTCTATTCGAAATCGTCCAAAGAATTAACCTTTGCAGGGTCGTTAAACATTTGGTCCTATAACAAATTAACCATACTGTTTTTTGAACAGAATCCCAACAGGAGGGCACATTACTGCAGCCAGAAAGATAATTCAATTAATAAAAAACAATGCTATGGTTGTTGCTATACCACTCGTGTATCTTGTGTATATCACGCAGGACTCTTCAGCTTTGATTATGTTATTATTATTATTATTATTATTATTATTATTATTATTATTATTATTATTATTATTATTATTATTATTTATTTCTTAGCAGACGCCCTTATCCAGGGCGACTTACAATTGTTACAAGATATCACATTATACATTATTTCACATTATACAGGTATCACATTATTTTTACATACAATTACTATTATTATGTTGTTTAGAACTCCTTTTAAAAATATTTTAAACAGGGCTTGGGTAATTGTCTTCAAACATTGCTTTTTAGTTGAATGCATGTGCCTAAAATGGTAGTCACATCTTACAAAAAAAAAAAGAAAAAGAAATAAATGTAATATGCAAGGTACCTCATGATCATTGGAATGGTATTATTGTTAATTTACGCTTGGCAGGACTGGTATGGAAAAGGACTGCTAGTGTTCATTTGTGAATGGTTGGAACGGAATGTATTTTGTAAAAAAGAACCATGGAAAGGGTGTGAGGGTGTGTGTCATTATGGCTTATGACATTTCATAAGGTCTTCCATTTTTAGAAAACATTTAAAACATCCTTGAACCAGCCTGGTTGCCGTTTTAAGGAGCTCTATGAGCAGACACACATTGCAGGGGTTATGCAGTATTTATTTTCAATGGAAACTCAGCTAGGGCTTAAATGAAATATAAATGCACCTGTTAAAATAGAAAATAAGTACCACACAATAGACTAGTGTTTTTTTGTTTAAACAAACCAAAAACCTGTTTGGTGAGTTTTTTTTAATGTACAGTACATTACACATTGATCTAAACACTCTCATTACCAGTATTTGGCATATTAATCACATTTTGAATCCTCATTCAAAAAATCGGGACCCTTTTGGTCTGATCCTGTCTGTCTGCCTGTCTGTCTGTCTCTGTAGGTCTGTCTGTCTGTCACACTCCTTGATTTTGCTCTAATCTTTACCAAATGTATATCGTGCACTCCGAGACTCCGAATGACATTTCGGATTGCACGTGGCTATAATCCCATAAAATATTTTTGAGGACGCAGATATCAATGCGTCCCCTGCACTGATTTCCTGCTATGGCATCTTCTGAATGCCTGTACTGCTATCTACAGTAGTGTAAGACTAAAGCATTACCTACTCTATTTAATTTATAGTGAAGCTAACACTGTTCAATACATATTATACTGCTTAAAAATTGATATTGAGGAATCTAACTTTGTTTACTTAAAAAAATAAAATAATAATAATCTGGTTAATGAAACAACACGGTACTCCAGTGATATGTCACTGTGGCATTGCAAAGGGTCCAAGGCAAATCCATTCTCACTCCACTTGGTCTCGTGCTTTAAATAGTTGAGATACAGCTAAGTTGATTTATTTTCCCATATCAGAAACAGGAAAAACAAGTCCACATTTGAACCATAATAGATTGTGTGTTTCTGTTATGATCTGTTTGTGATTTCAACACTAGAGACGTGTGCAATTCTGTACAGTAGGATAGTAATGCTGACTCGTACAGTCTTGATTGGTTCCTAGAGTAGCTGCCCTTGGAAAACAATTATTTTTCAGCTTCTGAAGAAGTGCTGCAGAATTCCATTGTTTCTGCGGGCGTTGAAACTAGTTCTTTTAGTGTGAATCAGACTTCTGCCAGTTTTTGTTTTTACAGTGTATCTTAAAGAATATTCTGACATTTGTATTTACACAATACCAGCCACAATATTTCATCTTATCACTCTTTCTTGCATAGTTTTTACATTACCGAGGTACACAGACTTGCTGGTATGACCTCCAAGAAAGTATTTGAGACAGTACTTCTGTTAGTCTCAAACCCAATTGGATCCTGGTTCACCAGGACAGTTCGGGACAGCTCAGGTTGTATCGACGTTCCTTTTACAGCTCTGCAGGACAAGAACTAATCTCAAAAAAGCCAAATAAATAATTCAAGCATCTCAAGTACTGTATGTTACTGGCAGCCCTCTGTATGAAAGAAAGCTACACAGAAAGATTCATGGTGTATTACCAACTTTATTATTATTCATTATCACTTCTGTTCACAATAACAAACCCAAGTTGACACTGAACTGCAGGTGAGAGATCCTAACATATGTTATACAAGTAGAGCTGTAAGTGTGTCCTTGTCTTTGACTGTTATCATCATGGACTATGGAAGATGGCACATTTTAATCATCTACAAAATGTAATGTGGCAAAGATATGATCAGAATTTTTAAGGAGTTTAGGTTACATCAGCAGGGAATTATCCAAAGCTGTGTCAAACAGGGCCTTCCACAGACTTCGGCAAACAGAGAAGATACAGCACAAGGAATAGTGTAGAGGAGGCAAGGTTATAAACATAACTGGCCACCAACAGACAAGTTACTACGGTTTTTATGAAAACTGGCACTTCTTAGCTAATACCTAGATGTTTTTGTGTGGTATTTAGCATTTATTATTATTATTTTAAAGTATTCAGGGAGCATATTAACTAACACAAAAAACTAGTTTAAATACATTAATGTCCTTTTAAGAATAAAAACATTCTACAGATAACTAACGTAAGACAGGTCACTTTGCTACATGTTTCTTTAAATGACCATGAACTGTTTTGCCTTCCTTAAAATTATTCTCAGCGTCTCAAAAATTATTCAAATACCATAGGCATATCTTTAAACACTAAACACAAATTCTAAGGAAAAACTATTAAACAAAATCATGTAGACAAACACAAATTCCTTTCCACCTTCAGTGTAAAAGCTGAATAATTTGTCTATTTGTGTTAACTCAAATTCCCAAGTCAAAATACTGTATATTTTCTAAATTTCGGTTGTTATTTAACCCACTGAAATGTAAGTAATACTGGTGTTAACCCTCGTCAAGTAGGTACTGTATATGCACAAATTCAGATTGCATTCAAAGAATTGGGATGGCCCTTTTGACTAATTGAATAAGTTTGTGGTGAGCGAGCTGCAGCCTACTGGTGTTAATACCCCCCCCCCCCCCCCCCTCCTGGTTGATAGAGGAACTGCAGAACTCCATAGCACCATAATCAGCCTTATCGTGGTAACATTTCTGACAGGTGAGATATATACAAACTGCAGGACTAAAAACATGACTGGTGGTGCAGCGGTGATATGCAATATAATGGATGACTAGGTTAAGCACTATCTTGTAAAATGCAATCCTGATATTAATAACAAAAGATATTTACAGAAAAGAACAAGCTTCAAGTCAGAATTCCACGTCAAGCAAACACTCGTGTACAGCGTAATATCTTGCAGATTTTGTTTCTTCTATGTCGTACTACCACTACTGCAGTAAGAAGACAAAATAATTTGGCTCAAGCAATTCTTGCACACATACATAAGATCAGTAAATATTTGGAACACACAATTATAATACACAGTGACATCGATGGCAGTCTTTTTAATAATCATGAAATTCAACCTTTAGATTTCGGATTACTGTGAGATGCATAAAGAGTAATATTTTATTGTGCTTCAATTTGCTTGTCAGGTTAAGTACAGATGCTAATATTTCTTACGCAAGTGCAGAATTTAAATTGGCTAAAATTTGAAACCATCATATAGTGTGACCATACTGGTGTATAATGTGGGATATGGGACATTTAATGTCTTGATTGATTTTAAAGTGAGGCATAAACCACAAAAGTATACTTTCTGTCTTCCTTAACCCAATCCAATAAAATAGAAAACAGATTGAATTTAAACCTTGGTTTTGCATTTCATTCACCCTGACTGAAATTTTTTTCGAAGCAATATTTGTAATGTGCATTTCAAAACCACCTCCTTGATAGTAAAAACCTAAAGGTTGAACTAATAAATCAACATTAGTTTAGGAAAATGTTCATGAGCAGAATACAGAGCAATAAGTTGTGGATAGACTAGCAGTAATATTGTAATCGTAAATTGTTTCCTATTGCACAAAGAATAATATTGTAGATGAAGAACAATGCAGGAGCTTGGATACAGAAATATTAAAAAAAGTTGCAGTTTTTTTTCCTAGCCAAAACTCTTGAGATGTGGAATTTCTTGATAAAGTTGTAGAAAATGTCTTCAACCGGAGAAGTCGGCTTGCAGTTCCTTGTTTCGGCGGACCTCAGCTGCATGCATTTCCTGAAAAGACACATGTGAAATTGGGAGTTAGAAAGATGCTAGGATATGCCCCACTGTAACCCCCTCATAAGGTATAATATAGATGCCTAGTAGATTGAGTAAAAGAGCAGGTCGTTTCAAATCTCATTGTATTTCTTTGTTCGCCTTTCGCTTCCTTTTCTAAGATGTTTGCAATTGTATTCAGTGGGTCTGGGTTCTGTTGATCCAATATTGAGTCATTTCTCTCTATATCTGTCAAGTCTGTGGGCTTCTCTGGAAAATTCAAACTGCCCATGATTGAATAGACTTCCTCATTACATTCAAGTCATGTGACAAACTGGCCCTTCACTTTGGCTGGCCCCGCCTACTCAAGCTCTCTTTATAAGAAGAGTAGGTTGGGGCTGCAGGGTTGAAAAGTCACATCGGTTTGTTTGAACGGAATTTGAAAATCTGTTTATTGCTGGGCAGTTTGAATTCTCTAGACAAGATGGATACAGAGAAAAATAGTAACGACTGAGTTTTGGAGCATCAGAACCGATCAGAGTGATGGCAAACACCATAAAGAGACAAGGTTGAACAAATGAATACAATGGCATTTGGTGGTTCTTGCTTGTTAATAATACATATAGCAAGTTGGAAACTGTTAATAAGTGCAAGAAAGGAAATAATTATTTTAGGAGCCAATGTGAAATAGATTCTAAAAAAGTCCCAACATTTCAATACCCATAAATGGCTTCTTTGTCAAGGTCAATGACTGAATTGGCATGTGCACTGCTTTTGTTTGTGAACAGATATCAAAATTACAACAGCTCTATTCAAAGAATCAACAGCATGCATATTCAATATTAATTTGTTGTTTACACAGTCTTTCTTACTCTTTCTTTGAGGCAAGATTATAATGTTGGTTCGATTTATTTATTTATTTTTCTCTTATTTCAGTCGTGCAGTTTTGGCTAGAGGACACCTTACCTCACATACAATGTATCGCAAAAAATTATTATACTCAGGAATTAAACATTATAAAAGTTGTGTTTTTTACTAGAATTGTGCCAGGTATATATGCATGGACCGACTGTATAAAATGTACAGTATTAATATTTACATTTTTTTACATATCAGGATAATGTTATCTGCAGCATGCCTTTACAATTTCATCACTGAGTAACGTCGTCAAGCATCACTTGCCTTTTCACGGAGTCGCTGCTTGAGGGCATTTAGGTGGGCCTCCCGGTTCTCCTTGTTGACCTCCATCTTGTAGTTGAGTTTCTCCTCGGCCATTCTGCTGAAGTTGTTGTTCTCCTCCAGGGCCTTGTGCAGAACCTCTCGCTCATGCTCACGCTTCTCAGCCAGCTGCTTCAGAACCTGAGCTTCCTGGGACTACGGAGACAAGACACACCAAACGGGCCTCTCATTAAACTGGACTGAACCAGGATGGAGCTGCCAGCCTCCACTCACACTCCCTCACAGGGGAACAGAGTCCAAAGACCTCACCGTAGAATACTGAACCCCATAGTAAATATGGAACCCCATAATAAACATGTAACCAACCCCTCAGGTGTGCTGTGAGGATGTGTCTTTAACCACCTGGAGCACTGTGTCAATCCAACACAGGCCTTCTGGTGAGTTATTGCTTACTCATGTATAGGGTGATATCATCTAAATTGATAGTCTCTACTGCAAACCGTTGGCTTCCCTTTGTGGCAAGTAGATTACAGACGCTATTGAAATTCTTATCTAATTTAATACATATTAAATGTATTTATTTATTTGTTTTTAATGAAAAATGCATATTTGTAACAAAGTGAAAGTGACACCCAATACATTTCTTTAGACTTATCTTGCCCTGACTATTGTTATCAATTATGGTATATAGAATTTGTTTTGTAAAACTAGGATTGGTCTCATGAGACATGACCCCTATCCAGTCTAAATTATTCAGAATACATTAGGACACGGCAGCTGCTCTAAGGGCCCAGGAGATTTCGTGGCAAAATAGACCATTGTTCTGTTTCACTAAGACATTGGGAGGCTTGTTAAATCTGTATCCATTAGAAGAGTTATCACACATTTCATTAAACACTTGCCACAGGGAACTAAAGGACAAAACAGGTTGTGTGTTGATGCACACATACGGCCAGAAAATATATTAAAACTAAGGTATTAATTAATTTAAGAAGGGACTATCTAATAAAAAAATCTGCTCCAAGAAAAATCCTCCATGCCATTTTGAATAAAAAAAATCTTCCCCATCGTTTAGACAAAAGCACAGGTTCAGACGGCTTTGGTGCAAAGCTTTACTGCAACATATTAATACTTAAACAGCCAGCAAGAACTGACAGCCATGTTTATTTGCCTGGAACCAAGAAGATATTTTTGTCCATTTCATAAAAATAAAACCATGCTGCAGGCCATACTACAACTGCTGCAGCGCAGAGGTCAAATGTCCAATAATTTATCCTATAGCTTGGGTTTATGAAGAAAGCAAAGCTGGGGATCATCAGGACACATTCCAGTTTTTATCAAGTACATTGTATTGCTGTAAGGACACAATTAAACAGGGAAATGTATGAAAGGAGTACAGTCTGTAATATATCTTTATACTTGTCGCAGGGCCACCTAATATTGTTTTAAGAGTGCTTCTTGAATGAAATAAATTAATCATTTTTGTATTTGTATTTCTTTTTTGTATGTATTTAAGTCAAATCATTGCATACTTGTTGGTTTTATTGCACCAAATACCATTCTGAGGGTACATTTGCTCTTACCCCCCAGTATCGATAGGTCACTATAGGTTTAGAAATACTAAAAGAAACATCATTAATTAGATGACAAACGTTTAAACTACAAGTCTTTTTTAATGTCTTCATAATGGGGTTACCACCCTCCGTGCATTACCATGATTTACTGTGCTTTACAACACCATGAATCTCATATTCAGAGTAATACAATATCATAAGTAATGATAATAGGAACAAAGCATTCAATATATAAAAACCTTAGAATATGTCTCCTATGCAGCAGGGTGAATACATTATTTTGTCAGGTAAAATCTCTTTGGATGAAGCTTCTCCTGTTGAAGTGTTTCGTAAAATGTTCTATGATTGATGGGAGAGATTCATCATTGCTCAGTGCATCTTCCGATCCCACTGCCAAGCCGATCTCCGCTGTACAGACAGGAGCTCAACAGCAGATGTAAGTGAGCTACTGGCACCTTGAGGACAAAGACCACTTGAGTTTACTGGTGTCCGGCCAGAAGGGGTCGCTGTAGCACAGTGAGGGAAGGGGCTTGGTAGATTTGACTTTACATATCCCATAACAGTGTCAGTGCCTCTGCAATGCATCAAGTGGGATCCCCTGCCAAGATCAGCAACTTCACATACCCATGCCACAAACCTATATTCCCCTAGAGGGACTCCGTTGTCTTTCTGTAATTAATATTGCAAAATGATCTTGTGTAATATGAAAAGCTTATAGACAGTATGAGTCATTTCAAAGTATAACATATTTTTCTTGTTTACAAAAAGGGCATGGTGCTCTTCTGGGGAAGTCATTAAGTTGACAATATTATATATGTCTATCTAGCATAATCTTGCTGCTGTTTTTTTTCAGTATGTAGGTCATATGATAATAGCAACACAGTTGAGGAGAGTAAAATGTAAACTGTGGTGTGGAAGGTAATGGATTTGAACGTTTGCTTGTCTAGGAGGTACACTACTCTGCATTTTTTCCCAATGCTCCTACATATAACAAGGTCACTTCGTAAACTACTGTTTTCTACAGTTAGCCTAACATCTCTATGTTTGCAACATACTATTTAGACAACAGTATGAAAAAATTACTTGTGTGGTATCAGATTGTTTGTATACGCAGCTATCCAGCCGATTATTGCAGATAAGCAAAACAGAATTAAGCATTACTACTCGATAGAATAACTAGAGTGTAAGGGCCTCTGTGGTGTCCTCTATGGTGTCAAATGTGCGAAGCTTTTTTAATAAGACATAATGCTAGCAGTAAAGTGAATTCAGCTATAAGCGTGTGATATGGTCTTTAATGCAGCAAAAGCCAGTCCTGCAGGCATTCGGTTTGGGAGTACTCATTGGCAGTGGTGGTTTGAGAACCTCAGTTTACAGTGATGGTATCATTGTGGATAAAAGCCTCACAGGGGGCCAATACACACTAATGACTAAGAAGGGATTGGAAAAAGTGAGCCAGAGAATACATCAAGAATGAAGGCCAATGGGACAAACCTCCAAACAGATCCTGCTGGGGATAGTAAACTAACCCCTTCCTTCTGTGCTCTCCAAAACTCGGATCAATCCATGGGAGGAAATGGCATCCATTAAACACTGAGGGTTCTTGATCTCAATTGTTGAGTTTGGGGAAAAGAGCAGAGCAACTCAGTGCTCACAGGAACTGAATGAATATTTGATGGGTTTCCTTCATGAAATATTAATTTGGGATTTTAGAAGGATTTAACGTTGTTTTTTGTTTATGTAAATGCAGATATTTTTATCGAAAGTCCTTGAACTAGTTCTTAATGGTCTTCTGTGTTAAAGATCAATAGTGAAGTGGGTGCATGTGTAATTGAAAAACATGTGTGTATTCTAAGAACGTGCCATTACTTTCCATATAATTCAATAAGGATTTAATGTAATGCAGAATGTTCTGCTGGTCCATGTGAGGAAGGCTTTAGAATCTGTCCCTGGCTTTAGAATTTTTCTGAACGTTGTCAAATGGCATTTGTCATGTGGGTGGGTCTGCTGCTTTATAGTGAGTTACTTCAGAATGACTAATACTGGTGTGTAATAAAGATTTCAAAACCTATGGAATGATCTGACTCAGTTCTTGCTGATGGCGTCTATATAAAACAATTACATTCCCCTTACTATCTGAACATGTTTGTTATCATTGTGAGTGGTTCTGGATGCTGTTCTTTGATACTGAGATATCAACGCATGTTCCTTGTATATGAATACCATTTATCATTGTTCATTGTCGGCTTGATCCTCCTCTTTTACAGTATGTTTTTTCACATTGAATGTGAAAAATAATACCATGTAAGCCACTGTTTTGTATTTTTGCAGTTTAGTTTTAAATTGCTATTACCATTTAATCTCATATGCTCATTTAATTTGTAGGAGTGGTGCTGCAGCACGGTGATCTGTAGAATCTCCAGCAACTTTGTGCTCCCCTGACAGTATGACTCCCCTTCTAAACCATGCGCTTGTGCTTTACCAAATGAGCCACAAGGGAACCCCTTCCCTGTATTTTATTAGATTTTTTGTATTGAATCCATACCATTTCTTGTCTGTAAATATACAAACCCTTGTATAGGACACTTCCAAATGATAAATAAGAAACAAAGGAAGAAAAAAACATATTTTTTTGGTGCCTTCATGTAGGATCATCTACTTTTACATGAGATCTTTAGCCTTTGCCTCTTCAAGCTGGTATTGCTGTAATATGAAGTGTTCCCTGAGGGAACCAATGTGCATTGAAACAGATCCCATGCTTATTATCCAGAAAGGCAGGAACAGTAATATCACACAAGTGGAGTAATTGGTCTGCAGTGTGTTCATTAAAGCAGAAACAATTTTTACTTGAACTGACAGTTCAAGCTGGATAATAAGTAGCGCTGTTCAGTTCAAATTCGGTTTTAATGAATTGGAAACCTGTAATTTTCCAGAATTTATGTTCTGGTCTTTCTGGTTTTCTAAAAATGCATGCTATAACCTTATATATAACTTATACAATTAGTACGTTTTATCGCAGCTATGTAGATGTAACAAAATGTAAGCCAAATTTATTTCATACTAATTAATACTTCAGTATTTAATTCTTCACCATCTGCCAAATATCTGAACCCCCTCCTACACTAGTACTAATATTGCATAAATATATTTCACACTCTCTTCTTACATTTAAGTATGCTTTTGCATTATGGATATCAGGGGATTAATCAAACACAGTAGTTTCCAAAAGTCTTAACAGGGTCTGTTGTTTATGAACTAACCATTAATTTCAAATGCAATAACAAATATGAAGGGTTTTGGAGAGATATTTTTGTAACACAATTTTCAATTCGGCACATTTAAAAACCTTTAAATATGCCTGTGGTATTTAAACATCATTAGTTCAATCAAAGATTTGAAGACCTCCCTGGACTAGAATGGACAGGAAGACCCATAAGTACCTGGTGTATTAATATGCAGAGGCTTTGATGACTTGTTTTTAATAAATCTGTGTAAAGAGGGTCACTGGACTGTATATGTTTAATCTTTGAGTTTCAGGGCTAACTAATAACCTCCAAATAAATCCTCCAGTAAACACTCACCTTCCTCCTTTCCTCTGCAGCCTCCAGCCTCTTCTGCAGATCATCCAGGGACATGTCCTTCTTCTTAGGGGGGGAGGAGAGGGACTGGGGGCGGTCTGGAGACAGGTCAGCTGGGGCCTTCAGTATCACCTCGTAGGACTGCCCAGATGCCCTCTTGTTAATTGGCTTGACTTCCATATCTGGGTGTGAAATAGAGATACACATGATACAGAAAGAAGATATATTTTTAATGAATGGGAAACATGTTAAATATATGAATAATATATTTATAACCTTACCATATATTTTCAACAAATAAAATAAATATATGGCTCACAGATTCAATTATATTTAAAATATACTCGTCATACATTTTAAAAACATTATTTATGGATGCTGTTTAAATATATTTAATATATTTTGCAACAAATTGGTGTAAATATTTTGGAACTGAATAAAAATACATTAAGAATGTATTCATAAGTTTCCCTGAAATGTACAATGACGCTAATATGTGATGCTGACCTTAGACATTGATTAAACATTGATAAAAACAATAACTAAATATATACCATACAGTACATAAATTATATATTTAATTGTATTGAAACATGTATTTACCTTTTTTTATTTAATATTAATCAATATATTTATTATACAAAGCCTTAAATATTGTATTTGTCATACATAGATATTGCCTGAGCGGACTCAAGAAAATTAGTTGCTTGCAAAGGACGCTGGGGTTTGGGATTTTTTGTGTGGAAACTGTGATTATTTGTTGATTATTGTAAATATTTGATTATTGTTTCTGTGATAATTGTTCAAGTTATTGTTTTACGTGTTTATGGTTCATTTGGGAGTATTTCTATGATTTGTTATTAATTGGTGAAAATCACCCTGAGAGGTGTGTGCGTCCGCAAGAGTGGGGAGGTGCCTTTGTACAGGTGTTTGTTTTAGTGAGCGGTGAGTTATTGCTGTTGGCAATCTCTGTTAAATAAACACATCCAGTGTTTTAAAAAGAGCTGAAGGTGTTGCTTCTATTATTAATCCAGGAAGGTGAGTTTAAGTACTCTGCTTGGCAACAATATTGTTTGTTTTTTATTATGTGCCATACACAAGTACATATATAAAATTAAATATTTCAAATGTATACATCATGCATTTTTCTCATATCATTCTCAATATATTTACTTTATATTTTAAAAGCATTAACAATATATTTAACATATATCATATCTTTTTCATATCTAGAAAAGGGGCCAAATTTTGGTGTATCTTATATAAAAGTGAATAGATACCACAGTTCTCGCAGCTGAAAATTGCAGGAGTTTATCATAGTACACAGCTGGCAATTCTACACAGCCTGAACCTAATCCAACAGTCTGTTTGGAAATACTTAGATGCCAAAGTAAGATCACCTCATGTTTTATTATTACTTTACTTAAGTCTTGCAACATTTCTAACTCAAAAGTGCAGGGAGTGGTTCAGATAAAGAGGGTTACACCTCAGCAGGGTTCTGTACTCACCCCCATATTTGTAGATGCTGTTGGGATGTGGCTGGGTGTAGAAACAGGAGCAGATCAGAGACAGCATGGACATCTCCTTAATTTTCTCCTTGTAAGCTGAAAAGATACATAAGATATTCTGAACAATGGTTCTGTGAGGCAGCCATATTAGACCAGCAGACAGGCAAGGCAATTCCCTTCAGACACAAAGAGATTCAAGCTAGATATTTTACAATGCTTCAGTAGATCCAGGCCCCATTAGAGTTGCTGTTATGCTAATGAATCTAAGCAAGCGCACATGTGCTTCTGTTCTGAAGAAGCAAGGAAGTGCCATTTTGATGGTGCCTGTTCAGTGTACCGACCATTTTGTAAAGCTAAATTAATTATTTCTCCCCAACAGTTATTCTTCCCTCATTGTGTGTGCATGCACAGGTCTTGTCTCTGCCCTCTGACCTCTAATTGCCTGGTTTCCATGGCAACAGTTTCCAGGGCAGGGAGAAAAGCCAGGGAACAATCAAATAATGCAGACAAATGGTGGGGAATCACAAAATGCTATATTATAAAACCCTTGAATACACATAAAGAAAAGCCTTTAAAAAAAAAAAAAAAACATTGTTTTGTACTACTTTAAGAAGTACATCTTTCATTTAGCTTTCATTATTGTTTGCTGGTAAGCCATGAAAGAATCAGTTAAAAAATGAAATAATTAAACAAAAAAAAAGAGTACAAAGGCAACAAGCTGAAGATGAGTCCAAAGGCAACACACAATACATCAATTATTGATGTCCATGGTGTTTTATTTTGCGAGCCTCAATTAAACATTTAGTGATCGATTAATCACCTTGGACTCCTATTTAGTGCCACATGTAACTCACACCCCAATTCATTCTGGTATGTTTTACCTGTCTCAGGTACCTTTCACAGCAGGCCTACACTTACCAAAATGCATTGGGGTGTGAATTGAAAAGTCTGAACTGTTCCAAACTGTCCTAATGCACATGGAGTCATATGGTACCCCTACAGGAAGCTAGCTACCCCAGATGTCAACTTGCTTTTTAATCATAAAGTTTTCTCAATGCAAATGATATTACTATGTATAACAATACACAGGTGCATATCTTCAGTTTATTGATGGCTTTTGTGCAGTTTTTGCTTTTGAATAATAAAGTGTTCTAATGAATTGATTATAGTCGATTATTACCTGTCTGAGATTCGATTTGGAAATTGGTTTGTGATTGCACCTTTAAGATAAACCCACACAAGAAATGTAAAAGGTAGAAACTGCACAGATACTGTACACTCACTAACTAGAGCTCTCAAACACCATCAAACATGTGCTCAGCATTTTCAAAGCATTCAGCTATCGCATTACCATAGATATCGACCTCTGGAGCAAACAAAGAGAAAAGGGTCTGGATTTTATTTTGTTTTTATCAATACATTCTGCTGAATATTCTGTCCAGGAAGTTTACAGTGTACAGATCTTAACAATTGTTCTCAGAAGAACGTGCTATCTTATGTCTTTAAATAATTAACTAGTACCAAAGACATGTAACACGTGAAATATTTATGAAGGGGGGTTATAAATAATTTTTGAAGGATGAGAATATTGCTAATTATCTGCACTTATCATTGTTTGTTTATTTAGCAGGCACCTTTATCCAAGGCAACTTACAGAGCGACTAGGGTGTGTGAACTATGCATCAGCTGCTGAGTCACTTACAACAATGTCTCACCCGAAAGACGGAACATAAGGAGTGACTTGCTCAGGGTCACACAATGAGTCAGTGGCTGAGCCGGGGACCTCCTGGTTACAAGCCCTGCACTTTATGCTAGTGATGGGCACTGTCATTAGAAATGCCCAAAGCATTTCTGCCCAGACTTAGAAGTGTAATAGGTCTCTACTTCACCTTCCACAATTCTGTTGGAGTTCATATCCTTTCCAGACATCTGAGGCTGAGCGTGAACTGAAAAGTAAATACCACAGAGCGAGCATCATTATCAGGGAGCATTTCAAAACCGGAAGAGCGGATATTAAGCAGGGATGTGGAAGGGGCGGAATAAGAGTTAAAAATTGGGGGAAAAAATGATAAGCAAATAATGTATTAACTGAAGAGGGCCACGTAAAAGCAGCAATTATATAATTAAATGGTAAACAACTGACAACTTAAAGACATTTTCCTGCTGCAGTTGGTCTATCAGCATTTTATATACAGTATCTACAATGATGTCATCATTTCCCAATTAGAAGTAGAACATGTGTCTATATAGTAGCTAATACAACACTCTGTATCTGGTGTATGATGCTGTATCAGTGGTGTCACTTCTGATGAACTATACATTAACAAGTTGGACGTGTGACTCTCGTTTGTCTGCATTAAACAGTTTAGCTGCAGGTGTGATTATACGCCTAGTTTTTTAAATACATTTTTGTATTTGTAAAGTTAAATAGATGTATGAGTAAGGGTTACAGTTAAACTTTTTTGTTTTCATTTTTAGCAATGAGTGTGTATTAATACAACAATATAATTAACTAATTTACACTGCTAATCCATTTAAGAACCTACCATGTGCTACTGTATCAGTACCACTGTACAAGAGCCCCAATTCAAGCAGTGCTGATATTGCTCTGCTGCCCATAAGAATTCAAATCACTTTTAACTCCCAGTGGCAGGTGGAAACAGAGCATTCAGTTTTAAATAAAGATGCATCAGATCTTGAACATTACAGTATGAGTCAGGCTGTGGTATTTCCTCAATACCAACAATACCAATCTCTTCACACAGATTTAACGCTTTAATGAACAATATTCAAGCACAGCTACAATTCTCTCAAAAGCCATTTCCATTTCCTGCTATTTAGGTGGATGAAGGCAATGGGTTCTGTCGTATGCTTCATACTGGAACACCTCTGTCAATTTTAATTAATTATCTTTTCTGACAGAGCTTGTAAAGATGTAGGTGTTTTTTTTCTATCAGTCTGGTTCTATTAAATGTGAATTTACAACCTCTGGTTCACTGAGCCTCACTCTGTTCAGTCTTACACATTTATTATCACAGCCTACACCAAGCAAGGGTTCTTGGGGTTAGGTTGGGATTGTCCAAAGACCCCACAGTAAAATGTTGTGCTTGTTTTTAAATAACTTTTCTGTATTGCATGTGCTTGTTACATTCTGAGCAGTGAAGATATGAGAAAAGTAAGGGTTTCTTAATTTTTATGTTAGTTTAGCTTACTGCAAGTAATGACAAGGGCCTGTCTTTTTGGCTCACAGACACAGTGGCATGCTGGAGTCAAGTGGGAGGAACCTTATGTCCATACAGATAAAATTGTAAGCAAAATGTGGGAAATGTAAGCAAACCGGACAAGATTTGATTTTGACACAAGATTTTAAAAAAATCACAAAAACAAAGATCATACTTAGAAACTGCTGTTAATGAAAAGGTTTAGCTCTGAAGCCAAACAGAAAGGAGGGAGCCACCCTTTTTCAAAATGGATACCAGCCAAGAAAAAAATAAAAAAATCAATGATGTAATCAGGCTGCTGAAGAGGTGCTTTAATTAACGCTGTCAATAGGGGGCTCTGTGTCAACAAACAGCAACCTGCTGCAAATGCTATTAGTCACCTTCTTTGGCTTGCATCCCTGGCTGTGTCCAGATTGCTAATGCATTTCTCTGCATTGGGAAGGTCCTAATGGGAGTGCGAGCATTTGTCATTGTCATGGCTGTGGCAATGAAGTGATGCATTACATACCTCAGTGGTTTTCTAAAGGGCAAAGTGTGACAGCAGTCAGGTTTAGATAGTTCTCAAGTGAATGGAAGAGTGAACACACCTTGAAATATTTACAATGGACCCAAAAGGACGGTTCTCCCTATTTGGTCCAGGACTGGTTTTAAACAGGAGCTGAGTTTTCAACTGGTCGAGAGTCAGTTATTCTGGGTCAGAGGGCATTTTAGAAGGTGGGAAGGGGGTCACTCAAAATGGTTCCCTGTTTAAGACCGGTGAGCTGACCAGGAATACTTTTTGACCACAAGGTTTCTTTCTGGATATACAGCTAGTATATGAAACTCCAGCCCTGTCCACTGCATTGACTGCAGATTTCAACCACTTCACTTCACAGTAAAGGCACTTTAAATAGTTTTTTTTCTTGTTTTAGCAAAACCAGTAGTACAGTCTCCTGAGCCAGCATAAAAACTAACACAACTAAGCCAATGCTGCCCATTGCTGGAATTTCAAACTGGTGAGTTTTTTTTTTAAATGTAAGTGTATTTTGCCAAGGTATATAACATGGGTGCAATTTATGACCCTTCGTTTGTTAAACAAGTGACCCCCCCCCATTTAATTTCTGACCACTTCCTTAAACTCCCCATTCACACTAAATTTAACGACAGTGAAGTCTACTATTAATCAAAACCACGGTGCTTTACCAACACAGGAAACCAATTTTCATTTTGGTTCCAATGTGCTTTCCAATTGACAGCTGCTGGTGTAAAACCAGCAATTGCTGAAATGACCCAGACTACCAAGGCTTGGTAGGCTTGGAAACAGCCAGTTCTCAGCATCAACTCTCATAATACCAGTCTACCAGAAAAAAAATGCGTGTTAATAATGTCTGCGAGAGACAAGCAAGATGTCTAACAAAATAATGACAGATTACTGTTTCCACCATATGAATGAGCAATGCTGCTAAGCTTATTCATTAAAGTCAGCTTAGTTTGATACACAATTCACATCCGTGTTCAATATTAAGGGACGCATGAATTACTTATGGTTGCATGTTCATAGATGCTGCAAATGAGATGGCTTCATATTTAATTACCTGTGTAAACTGTGATGGTTAATCTTAGTTAAGATGATTAAGCAGAAAGACGCCAGCACATACAGTATATAAAACAATCGGATTCATCAGCAGATATTATAAATAATAGTGTGAGTACACTATTATGATATACATACATTCATGAATATAATGTTAAATGTTTGGGTCTGATTTTGCTTTTTCTGTGTATCATGATATCCCTTCATAATTAAGACCTTCTGTCTTATTCTTAATAATGTCTCTTTAACCCAATTCCCCCAGTCAAGCACACCATGCAGTATTAATCAGTCTAATATTGAAATTTACATTTGCATTAATTTCCTGAATATGGTTGGTATGCGGTGTGGAGTAGCCAATCAGAAGCTGCTAAACTCAAATGCTAATAATAAGAATGGCAAGAGAACCAAATGTCAAGAAGTATTACAGACTGTCACTACAGTTAACTAGAAATCTCATCAAGCAAACCTGGCTGCAGTTCATTTACATTCTAAATCACCCCCTCAGTTAAAAACACTGGACCCTCACTGTTCAATTACAATGCAGAAATGAATTGCATACTGTAATAGCTATAACTGAGTGTGACTGAGATTACATCGTAAGAGTAATGCCTACTTATCCTTGCAGCGGCTTTAAAGAAATGCCTAATAACAACCACTGTGATAAATATTATGTAAATATAAATGTTTTAGCACAACATAATTATCACTTTTCTTTACAGCTGCCATAAGGATGGCAGAGTCATACTTAAAATGTTATCCCAGCCTGTGTGATCTAGGGCAAGGAATTTTATAAAACTGAAGAATGTACCAGCGAGTGCAATAACATCCTACACACAAGTTAATGCTTTTAACGCTGTATTTAAATAGATTTTAAGGGCTCAGTTTACAAAGCCCACGGCAACTTACGCTCTGTTGTAAAAGATGCAGACAATGGTGGGAGGGTGTCACCATATGCAGAAGAAAATTGCACCTGCACACATATATGATCAGGGCTAAATTACATTTAAATGAGACTTATAGTAACTTTGATACGCTTCATTATGGAAATTACTTGTATTAGCGGAGTTTTCCCCAGTATATGTTTTATGTAAGTTATTGCTGATAATCTTAATCATTGAAAATAGGTGGATACTGAAGCACCAAGCCTAGCTGAAGGTTTTCAGTTACATCATTTCATTATAATACTGTCTACGGTAGAATCGCATTACAGTATATGCCACTTTTTGTACTCTTCTGTAAGGTTTTTCTTTTTAATTTTTTATAATCCTATAACGGGAGAACACTTTATCAAATATGTCACTTAGCAATGCACTTAGCTTAGGATGATTTCAGCATCTCCTCGATCAATCGTCCCTAACCCAGCGAAAAAATTATAAATGGGTTATTACTGGTTACAAATGGATGTCTGCTGATGGTAGCTTGAGATTTGCTTGAAGCAAGCCGTGCACTAATAAGGTATGGACCCAGTTCACTGTCGTAAATCACTTTTTGCTCCCCATGTTCAGCTGAGTGATTGAGTTTTATCATTGGAAGACAATGCAGAAAAATGGTGCCAAGCAGTTTTAAGGTTATATCATTAAGCTTCCTGCCACATATTTGCAAACTCTGTCAGGAATATATTTTAGATGACCTTTAGCTGGGTTATAAAATTGGATTTAGTACAGGAAGACACAGTTGCATTATATTTTAAGGCTGAAATACTTTCCAAATCGTTAATGACTGAAAAGTTCAAATCGATTTGAAAGGTCCTGCCTGTGCAGAGGGTATAGAAAAGCAAATGCAGTGTAGTGGGGAGTTGTGTGCCTGGATGAGGTTAAAAGCTCTATACCCATGAATGCAGTCTTAACCCTGTTAAAGTAGCATTTAAAAGGCTATCCACCAAGAATGCTATGCCTTTTGATCACATTAAACCATTTTACTTCACGCCTGGACCAACACTGGCCAGCTAGTTTCTGCAACATGTCACAGTGATATGCTTGTTATATGAATCTCCATATTCCAGAGACTTTACACACCATTCCTTCACTGTTCAAGGTTTCAGTCTCATATAATATCCATCTGTTATCACCCCAGATCACTACGCAGCTGTGAAAAAACTGGTAAAAGCTGATTTAGTGCCCAGGACGATACACATTGTTGCCAGAAACGGCAATTAGAGACAGCTTGTTCATACGCCCATAGCTGCCTAGTAAAGCATACTGTTATTGAACACAGAATGCACATTTATATGACGCATGATATTAAGAGACTCTTCAGCGCTGTTGTTCTTTACTGATACCAGCCAGACCTGCTGATGATAACTGAGAGTGCTGAAGGACACCTGTCCTTTGCTCTTACATATGCCTTAAGATGTACTGTCATCCAGAGCACTGCAGGTCATTAGCACCATGCCTAATTTACGACTTGATGACATTATTGAATGTGGCATTTGTTAAATAAGGTCTTTAGGCTATAACACTCAGAGGCTGTTCTCAATTGAGAACCGTCAATCCTGGTATATACAGAACCGCGGTAATTTATTGTGTCCCTTTGAAGAAATACTATTGCAGGATTGTTGATGCTGTGTCACAGTATCACAAGGTAATAGAATTTGGAATCCTAATGAAAGTGATTGTCATTTAATAAGGCATATATGTATCCAGTGCAGTTGACTCAAAACACAATGCATTCTGGTACATGAAGTCTTAAAGAAAAGAGACAACCAAATGGTTCTTTAGTGCATTAGGATGGTTTTTAAAAGAACTCTATTCTCTTGGCTTAGTTTTCAGGCGGCTAATGTCAGTGATTCAGCGGGCAGTCTTGTTAAAAGTGCAGACTCAGATAGACTCCAATACTGCTGCTAACACTTCCCTCCCCCTCCCTCTCCTTCAACTGCAGCAGGTTAGGACTGTTAATGTCTGGCTCTACGCAGCTCAAAAATCTAATCCAATCATCTTCGGCTTGCAAGGTGACATTTCAGACTGCTTACCTCAAATGTTGGCTGGGACATTTTGTTTGAATGCCCTTTTCTAGCTTTTCTCCAAAAATGATGCAAAGGATATGGAAGCAAGAAAGCGACTTTCATGGGATGCTGACGCAAATTAGGTGGGCTAAGACCAACCACTTTCATAAAGCATATTATAAATTCTGTGAAAACAAAGGAATCAAAGACTTCTGGCTTTCAGATACTATTTCACAAAAAAAGGATTGGATTATATGACAGTTTAAATTAGCACAGAAAAACAACTGACTACACCCACTTTTGAAGGCCCCCCCCCCCTACATTCTTCCTTCCTATATTTGAACACTACAGTTTGATCACTAGGGGCTCTGGTGTTTGAGCAGATCATTTTTACAGTAGGTTATTTATCACATACAACCAGATGACTGAATAAAGAGGCTTAAACTCCCGTAGAAATGCTTTCTTTTTTTTGACATTTCTTGTAATTTCCAAAGCTTTTGTTTTAATGAATTATAATAATCTATAAACAAAGTGGTGTTGGATAGCCATAGTCTAGGCTTCTACATCACTTGAATACTTATGAATATACACACTGCCTTTTGGCTCCATGGCCAAGTTTTACAGTGTAAGTTTTGAACCAACCACCCAAACAAACTTTATTCCCACTATAGTGATTACATAAGAAAGTGGAAGGCTAAACAAGAGGTACCCATACACAACTAAAGGAAATAATACACAGTGTTGTCGTTCCGTTTCATGTATGTATTATAATGAGGTGACCTTTAGCCCCTACGGGACTAAGCAGCACTCTTAATTCTCTTCATATTAAACTCAATCTGCAATACTGGAACCCCCAATCTGTATTTGTGATGACATTAAGCAAGATATAATAACTAGGAATTGTATTTACTGTATTTCAGCAATAACTACAGGCCACCTTGTGGAGACAATAGTTTATATTTGTGAGGGATACAATCTTTTCCAAGTACACTCGATGCATTCTTTAGTTCCAGCTATTATTTGACAAGTGCTTTTTCCTTTCCTTTTTAAAGTTTCTAGATTTGAATTGAAAATAGTCTGTTATGTGCTGCTTCAGATAAATCAGATGTACTGCAGCCTGCTGTTGGGAGCCTATGTGATGTTTGTTTATTGAAACTGTACCATGTCCAATCATTGTAGTATAACAATATTTTGAATTCCAATGAAAGTAAATGGCAGATTATTTGTAATATGAAGATTGTGTGAAAGGCAGAACCTACAATGTGAAAAGAAGAGGGGGTATTGTAAAATTTGAACTAAATATCATAAGATTATACCAAGAAGTGTACATTCTAATACAATGATAGCAAAGTGTTTTTATAATCCAATAGCAATAAGCATATAGATACAGTGTGTGCTACTGCATTGCTGCTAAATAGAATTTTGGAAAATTCAGAATATTTAACTGACATCCACATATATATATGGCAGTTAGAGCAATACGGTAATGAGCAGCTATTTCTGATCCTTTAATCTTTTATACAAATCAGTCCTAATTATGAAGAAGGAATGTTTAAATCTACACAGAATGATGTTATGATTAAACCTCAATAGGCACAGTAGGTTGCTGCCTGTGCAGAAATATTTAACCACTAATTATCACCTTTTCAAGTAGGTAAGGATCTCCTCCATCATGCTCCAAACCTCCCATAGGATACCACCTACCTCACTTTAAAATGCAGATTTTATTTTCAGATACATTTTCTTTGGATAGTAAATCTTAATAAGGTTTTTAATCTAAGTGCCATATCAATGGAATCCACAGTTGAATGCTGATGCAATTTATCATCACTTAAAAAAAAAAACTTTCATCTTCAACACTCAGTTCTCACCGTCTAACAACAAAGATTACTCTTCAAGGAATTTAATAAATACAGAGTCAGACAATTTCCTTAGATGATGGCTTTATCTTTATGATATACCAGCACAGAGGCCTTGTAAATCCCATAAAAGAGATGAGGTTTACTGTGTGACGGCTTTATGCCGTGAATGCTGTCTGGAAATCCTATCAGCTGCTAAAGAGAATATTAGCTCTATAAACCAGCCACGGGTTTGAATGGACTGCAATGCGGTGCAGGGGGCTGTAATCTGGTGGGTTTCCAGCTGAAATCTGTTTTGCCTGAACCGTGAAGGAAGGATGCGCCGAGCCAAATCGATTGGAAGTTCCGCTGCTCAGGGATCTATTTTCAGTCCAGTTTTCAGCTTCATTGCTGATTTAAGAATCCTGACGCAGCATGATGCTTCTCATCTTGATGAGAGAAATAACTCTCGCCAGCCTGGTTTTATCATTTGGAAATACGGTCTCCTCATATTGAGGTTCCATTCAGCACATAACAAGATGGCAGGCAAGGCAAGGTCGACACCCAAGTTTCTCTTCCACTCATGTTGTGGAAGCCTATTAAAAACCTATTAAACCTCTATCCAGATCTGAAAGTAGGTCCATATTAAATTATACCCATTCAAATCTGAATGAAATGGCCCCAGAGGTCTTCCACTACCCTCCCCTGCTCTCCCAAGCTGTATTGTACTGTATTATCTAGGCTCCTTTCTGTAAATCCGGTTTAGGCTGATTCACCCACTAAAGACAGTGATACTGTAGCTATGTAGGAATCACCAGATCAGCTAGAACATAAGCCAAGCATCACTGCTTAGCCCATTGGCCCCACCCCTGTTGGTTAGTCTTTAATGGGTTCAGTGCTGGTAGCTTTAAGGATAGCTTTAACAAATAAAATGGAAGGGTTGTGTGCAACTAGACAAATGCTCATGCCCATCTGAATGCATCCTTTTTAAAACAGTTTTTGTCCTTGAATTGCAGCTAAGGCCCATAGTTTTAGAAAAGCAGGGTATTTAAAATCAGCTGCGTAGCTGGGATGGCCACTGGCATGAGATTAGGGGTGAGTTGACTTAAGACAATGAATGTCTTTAATTATAGCGCAAAACCAGGCAACTGCACATTCCTTGGTGAGATCCTGCCAAAGAAATCTTTTTTTTTTTTATCCAATGAAAAAAAAGAAAGAAAACATTCAGAACTAATAATGCTTGCAAGTCATTTTGTGTTTGCACAAAAAGATTCCTAAGAGGAGCTCTGGTGCTGGCAGATCAAGGACAATGCATCCTCCTCAAAACTGAAAACATGCTGACTGCGGAGCACAGCGCTGCTTCATCAACATTTCACTGCAACGAGCCCACTCTGTGTTCCAGCACTGCAGTAATGCATGAAGAAATGAAGAATCTCTTTATTAGAATGTGTCCCTGTGACAGGGTGACTGAGGGTCTGACGTCACGGCAGAAGCAGGAACAAAAACTGACACCAAGGCAAGTACTGCAGTTAACGGCTGTGACGCTTTTATTCAGCAAAAGAGAGATAAATCAAAAGTTTAAACAAAAACACTTGCTCACAGAGCAAAATAAAAGGGTAAACGAAAACAAATCTCTGACACAAAATAATAAATAATACGATCCCAGGTCAGGCTGGGCAGTTGCTGTCACTGTTCCTGGAATCTTTTTAAATTACGTTTAGTTTCTCTCCACTCTCGCTCCTCACTAACACCCACCCTGACCTAGAGAGCTGCAGCCTTTTTATATCGTGGCCGAGGGGTTTAACTAGCTTGCAATTAATTATTCTATTACCCCTCGGCCACAATCTGCACGAGTTTATTAAATTACTTCTGTGGATGGGACTACCCATCCACGCTACAAAACAAATCGGCTACGCCGTCAAAATACAAAATAATAAAACATACGGCGCTCGCCGTCATGTAAATAATAAATCATAATACAAATACAAAATAACACGGGCGGAAGGGGAACCCCCGTTCTAAACTAAAATAAACAAAACAATGTACAGGGCTGCTCGCCCTGTTACAGTCCCATAAAGTGCAGATGAAATCCTGTTCATTTTACAGGAACCCCCGGCTTATTGGAGAGAAGAAAGCTGATTTAATACCGCAGGGTTTGACAGGGTTACAGGAGATTGTAAGGTATAGTTCAAACAGGGGCTGGATAAATTATTATTGCATTTAGTTTGGCAAGCTGGTTATCTTATTTTTCATATTATATATTTTCTTTTCATATATATAACCTTAATACCATTAATTGGCTTCCAAATGGATATTATTTGTTCTAAAACCACGTCCCCTTAAAATTTATATTGTTTTCCTTGTTTGATAGGCAACATTTTACATTTTGCAATTAAGCATGGTGTTGCATTGTAACTACATAACCATGTCTGTAATTACTGTGATACTACAGTGTAATTACAGGGCACATTTCTACTTGGAGCATTGCATCTAGCAGGCAATGATACATTTCTATGTATTATTATATTGGGTTGTACTTTTAGATATATTCCATGCCTGCTGGACTAGAAATGATCCAGCTGGAAACACTGCAGCACCAGTCCTCGGGGGTTCCAGTCTAATCTAAGGGATGATGATATTCTGCTAGTTACTTTCACATTGACTGGAATCCCGAGAAGCTCTGTATTTCCTCTTGCCCTCTCTTGACCCCCCATATGTTTCATGATTCTGAATGTTCCTCCAGAAGACCTGCTGTGATTTGGTTGCTAGTTCAATGTAAGGTAAGCTGGAAGACAACCTTGTAGCAGACACAGTTCAGTAGATATACTTCTTAATAATATAACCGGGGTAGTCCATCAATTCTCCAACAGGAGGTGCCGGAGTCCCATTGGAGTACGCACCTCAATTAAAACTATTAGACTGTTTGGCTGCATAGGTCTGTTTTTCTATTGTTTGTATCACACATTATATATACACTTTATAAGGCAGGGATGTGCAGAAAATGTAGATCTGGCTTGTTTAAAAACATCTCATACTCTTAACAAAAAAGTTAACATAGTTTAACATAGATATTTTAAAAAAAGCAATATTAAATTTGGGTAACAAATAAAATAGAGGCAATTATTATTATTATTATTATTATTATTATTATTATTATTATTTATTATTATTTATTTCTTAGCAGACGCCCTTATCCAGGGCGACTTACAATTGTTACAAGATATCACATTATACATTATTTCAGATTATACAGATATCACATTATTTTTACATACAATTACCCATTTATACAGTTGGGTTTTTTACTGGAGCAATCTAGGTAAAGTACCTTGCTCAAGGGTACAACAGCAGTGTCCCCCACTGGGGATTGAACCCACAACCCTCCGGTCAAGAGTCCAGAGCCCTAACCACTACTCCACACTGCTGCCTACTGCTTATTATTATTATTATTATTATTATTATTATTATTATTATTATTATTATTATTATTATTATTATTATTATTATTATTATTATTATTATTATTATTATTAACATTAATAATTGCATCTATTTTATTTGTTATCTGAATTTAATATTGCTGTTTTTATTTATTCATTTATTTAAGTTTTTTTGTATAGATATTTAACTGTCTGGTAAATTCTCAGTTAATATGAACCAATATTTAAGGAGATTTATTTTTTATACAGCTAGAATATATATATTGAATACATTTTATTGACTCAGTGATGTATGCTCTTGCTACTTAGATCATCATAAAATCCAAAAGAACAAACTGAGAATGATTTCAGATGAGTACTGAAAAATAGGATTTGTTTGGGAAAGCATTTGCTGATTTCATTTATGCAGCCATCAACAGGCTTTCAGTCGTTACCTTTAAAGTGAAGGCTCATGTCATTAGCAGGAATCGAATGATTGTCAGTCCCTGTGCAGAGAGACCTGCTAAATTATTCTGCACCGAAACAAGAGAATAATTAATGTCTAGGTGTCCTCCAGCACAGACCTGACTGATTGCACAGACAGGCTCCTGTATAGATGAAATCCATCTCTGAAAACCTTCCATCTTACAGTTTCATTGAAATGCAGCCTTTCTTCTGAGGCATGCTTTCTGCTTTATACAAGTAGGATCCTTAATGAAGCTTTAAAATGGCAATCTAATTGGCTGCAGCTCTCTCTCTCTCTCTCTCTCTCTCTCTCTCTCTCTCTCTCTCTCTCTCTCTCTCTCTCTCTCTCTCTCTCTCTCTGTCTGTCTCCCTCTCTGTTTCCTCTAGGGGATATTAGTATCCAAGCTATTACGTAGCAGGTCAAATAAATGGCTTGGGGCTTTGGTGATGGAATACACAGGCCCACAGGCACTGCACTTGCAAGCTCTCAGCCTACAGTTTCCCTTCTCACTCTATATGCAACTATTTTTAAACCAAGAAAATGTAAAATGTTACATCAGCCTGTATTCAATCAAACATTATGGGCCAGTCTTAAAGCCTCAATATTTAAAAGATAAAAAACAAAAAGCAAATAGACACTGTGTAGGTTACTCCTTTAAGCCTTTATTTATACAATATGACAAGATTTCGTTCAGTCTTCTTTAATGGGATTGACTGATGCTGGTCATGCTTAAGCACTAACATTCATTTGGAGGTAGTTCGGTCTAATGGTTCAGACTTTAGAGGTCCTAGGGGTTCACATGACAGCCTAGCCATTGACTTGTGTGACCTTGGGCAGGCCACTTAACCTCTTCAAGCCTCAGCCAAATGCTGCTGAAAAATCCTAATCAGACAAGCCCATACATAAATAATTAAAAATACCAAGATGGTGTCCGCACCCACCTATTTAAATGTACAAACAGTATTAAAAACACTATGTTGCGCTATTGTTTGACTAAGAAAGCTTTATATTTTGTATCGACAATCCCTATACAATTGCAGATTTATTAAACTAGTCTCCTAAATATATACACAGTCAAGGGGTTGTTACTAGGCCTTTAAATCAGCTTCTACACTTTAGCCCCTCATGAAAAATGCATAAAAGGTTTTCAACAAGACCGCAGTAAGAAAAGAACACTTTCGGAAAATTATAAAATGTTTTGTTTTAACCAAATCGTTGCAAAAAAGAAAAAAAAGATCTGTCTAGATTTCAAAGGACAAAGAAAGTAAAATGGCTGAAAGTATTGCACAAGCAGGTGCTATTGTGCTTCACCGAGAGAGAAAAGGCAGCAGCACTGTTGCTCAGACACATACTGTATTGGGCGTGGCTCATTGTAAACTGCAGGGGATGCTTCCATCCAGATACATTCAGATATAGAAAGATATGGGGCACTGGGCCAATGTACATACTGTATTGTGTATTTTCACTAGCTACAGATTTAATGGCGTATGCAATAGTCTAACTTGTTATGAGAGTCAAGCCATGGTAGCAGATGCATTGCAATGCAGTGCTAATATATATTCATAAATCCTGACTTTTGAATCTCCCTGTAAGAATACCAAGCATCTAGACATAAACACTAAGAAAAAAAATGAATAAGATGAACTATTCTAAAATAAAAAACATTCCCTTTCATTAAATAAAGGAATTAAAATGTTTTTTATTGTTAAAAATGACTGGGTGTATGAGGTTCGTTTCAGGCCAGCCTGAATCCATCCTTCCTTTTAATTAAGTCTGTGTGCTTCTTAAAAATTTTTTTTTTTGTTTTTTGAAGGAGCGTGGCAGTCTGTTGCTGCAGTATCTGTAACACAGACTGCAAGCTCTCTGTCTGAGACTGCAGTCACACCCTTCAGTCTCCTGCCGTGTCGGCTGTCAATATTTCAGATGGATTTGTTAAAAAGGGTTTGTCTCCAGCCGCACTGGGGCATGGGGCACCTGAGCCCCCGGCTCCCTTTCTTTTGCTCAAAGGGTGGAAAAGATGGCTGCTGGGTGGAAACCTTCTGCATCTCCACACCGGCACACGCACACCCAAACACACCCAGACACACACACGCAGGCTTATAATGCAGCAACAAAAAATATGCATCCCTAGAACTACAGTCATAAGCTTTTTTTAAAGTATAGCTATATCATTTTTACATCTGGTATCAAAAAAATGTTAAGGCATTTAATATGTGTCAAAATACATCTTTTAAAGGGAATTTGAATATTTAATACTGGATAAGCATAATTATTATTTTTTAAAATCAAAATGTAAAAAATACTGATCAGATATAATAGGATGGCCCTTTCAATGGGCTATTAGATTATATTACAAGGTAAGTGACTGACTGTAGCTCACTGTAATAAAGTATTTATTAGTCTTGATTTGATCTCTTTTTTTCCGCAATCCTGTTATACCACAATGCTCTCTGTACTCTACGCCTGCCCTGTCATCCAGAATCATCTTTAGACTAAAAGACTGCTGAGAATTAATAACTTGGAATCATAATTGCATCAAAACTATATACAGTATCTTTTTTTTTATTTGATTAATAGATACACAAGCAAAATGTTTAAATTATGCAACTGCAGAAAACATACGCCTTGTCTCAAATCAGTCCATTATTTATGAATCACAGCAATGACCCCCAGCCCATAAATCATTTCTAAACATTTTGTATGCTTTATTAATATTTTAATTAAGGAAAAGCAATGAGGGAATTACTAATCATGCATAATCAAGACATTCTGCCAGCACTGCGTGATAAAACCTTTTTAGTAGCAGAACCTTTTAAAATATTATTTAAAAAATAAATAAAAACAAAACATTTAAAATATCCAGCATTTTTTGGTTTAAAAATAAATATATATAATAAAACAATAGATTTAGGGCGTATATATAGCATGCAGAATAATATACGCAGCTAGATATGAATATGCGGCTTTATAAAGAAAATAAATACATAAAAATGTATGTACATTTTTTTTTAACTAACATGGCTATAGAATACTGCAGAATATTGTTGATTGTCCTACCTGACATAGTGCTAGCCATGGTAGCTGGTGGTGGAGAGATCTGGAGGATGTCACCGGATGGAAGAGAAAAGAGAATGTGAGGCAGTCAAGAGAGCTGGGGTGGGTCTGTCTCTGTGCAAGTGCTGCAATGCTGCCTTATGAACAATGAGGCACACACGGTCAGCTCAGGAGGGCTGTAACCAGCTCAAGAAGAAGGGTGGGGGAAGATAGAGAGAGAGAGGGAGAGAGAGAGGGAGAGAAGCTCGTCCTTTCTGAATATTAATCAACAAATCACAAGCCTTGCTGCTGTGTTTTTAATGCCAAAAAGCTACTGTCTGTCTCCAGCCTGATTAATAAAATATATGTAGCCTGGTGGCATTAACACTACAGATGGGGGGATGTGAAGGACCACACCCAACACTTTTTTTGTTTGAAAAATAAAAGGGGGCTGTACGTGATTGGTACTGTAATTGGTTTTCAGCATCAATAATTATGTTATTAGCGTGGCAGACACGACACGAC
Source organism: Acipenser ruthenus (assembly GCF_902713425.1). NCBI lineage: Eukaryota > Metazoa > Chordata > Actinopteri > Acipenseriformes > Acipenseridae > Acipenser > Acipenser ruthenus. The sequence goes on along the minus strand of NC_081206.1, from coordinate 7,893,844 downwards.
AATGAAAGCTAATGTTTAATTATCTGATCTTTTTTTTTATTCTAGCGATTGTAGTAGTATTTAGGCCCTACTGAAATTCTGTCGCATTCACAGGGTTTATCAGCACCATTTATCTCATGTTACCAAGGAGAAAGGGAGTTTTGTTAAAGCTAGTATGAAGATAAAATGCATACAACTTGTGGTACAAAAAAAAAAAAAAGATTTTGAAGCACCCTCTTGGTCCTGCATTTGCACGCTGTTCCTAGGCTGAAATATTATTTATCTGTCTGAGACAATAAGGGCTGGGCTGTGTCTTTATTTAAATCAAGTGGGTTCTATGATTTGATGGCTATTGGCAAAACTGGAATTTGTTTCATATTTGCTGCAAATGCTTCTCCTAAGGATTTAGATGTTGCTGTAATACAAAGTCTCATATACTGGCTGCTGTGTTATGTTCCAATGACCATTTGCCATACTGCTATAGGCCTGAATCTTTAAAATATGGGTTGGACTTTTTGCTTTGTAGGACCTGGAACTGAAATATATGAGACAATATGTGAGTCATCGATAGATTTTCTGTATTTTTTTATGACACTTTTTTAGGAAACATTATTCTTGTGCTGACAGAAAGATCTTATCACTAAACCATTACAGATTCATTTTCGAGCAGACCCAACCTACATATAATTGTTCCTGGTAAGCATGTGGGCTATTAGTGCTTAAAGCTACAGTAGCATTCCAAAGAATTGTTTTATATAATTCAGTATTACAAAGCCTTTCAGTACCTGCACATTTTGGTTTTAGAAATCTTCCAGTACACAGAATTTATTCACGGGGTAATTTGCATTTATTTTACAATCATTAACATTATTGATTTTGTTGTGTGGGGTGGGGGAGGTGACAAAGAAATACAACCTTTTGTCACATTTTAAAGACATTTAGGCTTCGGTTCTGTGTTCTGTATTTCAACCTGGATAGAGATAACGTGTTGGGTAGAATACTATGTGGCAGAGACTGGCGCAGAGTTTAATTAAACATGTAATCACATGTAGCCCTTTGTGATGGCAGACAGGATCTGAATACAGTGACTATCATTCATGAGGAACCTGGTCTACAGCCAGACAATAGGCTTCGCTTCCAAAATGAACAGTGCTGTTCGATGGCATAGCTGGGGCTGCTATAGCCACTACAGCACAAGAGAAAGATGCATTATTTAGTGCTGGCTTGGCCATCCCTCTTTCACAGTCTTTAGTGTCTGATGATGGCTGGGCATGGAATCAATGAGGATCCATGTCTTGCCACGATGTACAGTAGAACGTACTTGCATTTAGAGCAGCTGGTCTGGGTCGTGGTATCCTGGGGTGGAGTGTCCTGACAGGATGAAGAAGATGTTACACCGATTGCCTGTGGAGACCAGGGCAATTGGCAGAGTACTTTCATTATTTTTTGTATTTGTTGGAAAGGCCCTGAAACAAGCTTTAAAATGATACTGATTTTTGTGTTGGTAATCTCCACATTAAGAAAAAATAGGTCAAAGGTCATCAACTTGATCATTTTAACCACCTTTAGACACGTTCTAACCATTAAGGGGCATCACACAGGCGACACCACCGATTTGAACCGGGGACCTCCTGGTTACAAGCCCCTTTCTTTAACCACCGGACAATACAGTAATTGGTTGCACTTGAATGGAGTATCAGCTAAATAATTATATTGATAATTAGTAAGAACAAAAACAGACTCTAGTTATGTATGTCCTTAGCCTACTATAATATAAATATAAGGCATGGAGGCAACACAGACAGAGAAGCTTTTCAATATCTCGCGGATCATCGTGGACCGTGGTGTAGCATCCGGGGCTATCTCTCCAGGGATTCAGGTAATGGACCAATTGTCTATCTCTGTTAATACTAGTGGCACTTTTGTATTTAAACAATAATGTTCAATGTAGAATGTAATGGGGATATTTGGAACTAATAAATGGTAAGCACTGTTCAAATTTGAGGCATGGTCTGGTCTCATCCTTATAGCATAACAAAGCAGTTAATTCAAATGTTTACCTTCATTCAGAAACCTTACAATAGTATTTTTTAAAATCCTGAGACAGGGTGTGGTCTAAGTAGATATGTGACAAGTTGACAACCCTTCAGATTTAAAGATTTGATTGATTACTTCCTGGATTGACAGAGGTGCTCTTTGAGTCTGGTCAGAAGCATATCACCCATATGGATATTCTACTTACAAAAGCCTGTCCCAGCATGGGAGTCGGTTTACTACCCCCTAGCAGTTTCATAGCTGTTGACCTGTATTTTGTGCTACAAGGGATTTTTGACCACAAGTCTATTACAAATATTGAATTGCATACAATGGCAGCAGAGTGTGAGATTGACCATGTTTGTTATAAACCTTTTCAGTCTGTAAAACCCAAATTAACATCTATCACAGAAAAAATAATAAAATACATGTTGACTGTGACCATTTTTGATTAATTACGAATTCAATTGTACATTCTTTAAATAACTCATGAGTTAAAGCTTTTATAATGGAGCCCATAGTACTAGTCACTATACTGAGTTTAACTGACGTTAGCTGCTATTAAACTACCAAGATGTTAAGTGACTCCAAAGTTGAGACAGATTCTGCCAGTGATAAATGGGGATCACATTTCTATTACATAATTCTTCTTGCTCCTGTATATATTAAGCCTTTGGCTGTCTAAAGTACAGCATTTACCATTCTGGACTTGATGGGATACTAGTTTGTGCATTTAGTGTCAAGCTCAAATGTTTGCATAATATATCAAATATGCCTACTTGTGAGGTCTAACCACTTGCAGCAAATCAAATATTGCTTTTAACGATCATTTAAAACACGCACATTACACATGAATGTTGGGAAGGCTGTTTCTTAATATACAAACGGTGGATCTGGAAAGTTAAAAGTGAATCATAAATATACTGCAGCACTGCATGTTGTATGATAAGCAGCCTGAGTTACTAAGAAGATAAATGATCTCCTAGGTGGTCTTAATGGGATTTTCAATGGAGCTGCTTGAGGGATTTTCAATGGAGCTGCTTGATATCCGATAGGAAAGTTTCCTGCTGAAGGTGTGAAGACCAGTACCCAGTTCACATACTGCATGGTAAAATGTTGAAAATGAGGTAGTACTTTAGATTGCAGGACATAAATAGCTATGTCATTACATTGTAATAACCAGATAACTATCCTTGGTTCCTGTTCTTACATGCCAACGACTGTGTAATTACATGTGAATGTCAACATCTTGTGACATAATATAATTGGTACCACCATAATGGAGGATGTTTCATGTGATCCACCAGACCTATTGGTGTGAGAGTTGTGTGCAGCCATTCAGCAACAATTATGGGAAAGCTGAAGGAATTTACAAGCGACATGTGCAACCGGCTTGTCCCTCAACATAGTGGGTACATTCACTAACATCAAGACAGTTTCCCCAGTGTTACTGGAATGGCATACAGAAAACCACAATCGTAAATCTCCAGTCATGACGGATCGAGAAAGTGGATGTATGCAACACATGTTGTGTCAATGGAGAAACCAAGTCACTGAGGCCTTCAACACTGCACAAGACACACCTATTTCTACCTGCTTTCTTTGTAGTGTATATATATATATATATATATATATATATATATATATATATATATATACATATACAGACATGCTCAAATTTGTTGGTACCCTTACAGCTCATTGAAATAATGCTTCATTCCTCCTGAAAAGTGATGAAATTAAAAGCTATTTTATCATGTATACTTGCATGCCTTTGGTATGTCATAGAATAAAGCAAAGAAGCTGTGAAAAGAGATGAATTATTGCTTATTCTACAAAGATATTCTAAAATGGCCTGGACACTTTTGTTGGTACCCCTTAGAAAAGATAATAAATAATTGGATTATAGTGATATTTCAAACTAATTAGTTTATTTAATTAGTATCACACATGTCTCCAATCTTGTAATCAGTCATTCAGCCTATTTAAATGGAGAAAAGTAGTCACTGTGCTGTTTGGTATCATTGTGTGCACCACCTGGACATGGACCAGAGAAAGCAAAGGAGAGAGTTGTCTGAGGAGATCAGAAAGTAAATAATAGACAAGCATGGTAAAGGTAAAGGCTACAAGACCATCTCCGAGCAGCTTGATGTTCCTGTGGCAACAGTTGCAAATATTATTAAGAAAGTTTAAGGTCCATGGAACTGTAGCCAACCTCCCTGGGCGCGGCCGCAAGAGGAAAATCGACCCCAGATTGAACAGAAGGATAGTGCGAATGGTAGAAAAAGAACCAAGGATAACTGCCAAAGAGATACAAGCTGAACTCCAAGGTGAAGGTACGTCAGTTTCTGATCGCACCATCCGTCGCTTTTTGAGCGAAAGTGGGCTCCATGGAAGAAGACCCAGGAGGACTCCACTTTTGAAAGAAAAACATAAAAAAGCCAGACTGGAATTTGCTAAAATGCATATTGACAAGCCACAATCCTTCTGGGAGAATGTCCTTTGGACAGATGAGTCAAAACTGGAGCTTTTTGGCAAGTCACATCAGCTCTATGTTCGCAGACGAAAAAATGAAGCTTTCAAAGAAAAGAACACCATACCTACAGTGAAACATGGAGGAGCGCCTGGCACAGGGTGCCTTGAATCTGTGCAGGGCACAATGAAATCTCAAGACTATCAAGGCATTCTGGAGCGAAACGTACTGCCCAGTGTCAGAAAGCTCTGTCTCAGTCGCAGGTCATGGGTCCTCCAACAGGATAATGACCCAAAACACACAGCTAAAAGCACCCAAGAATGGATAAGAACAAAACATTGGACTATTCTGAAGTGGCCTTCTATGAGTCCTGATCTGAATCCTATAGAACATCTATGGAAAGAGCTGAAACTTGCAGTCTGGAGAAGGCACCCATCAAACCTGAGACAGCTGGAGCAGTTTGCTCAGGAAGAGTGGGCCAAACTACCTGTTAACAGGTGCAGAAGTCTCATTGAGAGCTACAGAAAACGTTTGATTGCAGTGATTACCTCTAAAGGTTGTGCAACAAAATATTAGGTTAGCGGTCCCATCATTTTTGTCCATGCCATTTTCATTTGTTTTATTATTTACAATATTATGTTGAATAAAAAATCAAAAGCAAAGTCTGATTTCTATTAAATATGGAATAAACAATGGTGGATGCCAGTTACTTTTGTGAGTTTCAAGTTATTTCAGAGAAAATTGTGCATTCTTCGTTTTTTGTGGAGGGGTACCAACAAATTTGAGCACGTCTATATATATATATATATATATATATATATATATATATATATATATATATATATACTGTATATATATACAGTATATACACACACACACACACACACACATTACCTTTTTATTTCTATATACAGTGGAATTACTCAAATCTGGCTGAGTAAAATTGCCTTAAAAGAGAGCTGGTCCTTATATAGAGGGTAATTTGCCCATGAGAGTGGTCTTTTTATTAAAAAAAGGCAATCTTCATTTTACAATATCTGTTGAGCTATAGCAGAGCTAGAAAATCACATTTAGAACCCTAGGATCTGAAGCAGAGCAATTTGCCTCACAAAGAAGGGTTGTGGAAATCAGATTTTAAGAGGGTGGGGGTGCTTGCTTCCCTACTGCGTTTGATGAATGCAAGACCTGCTTTCTAACAGTAAAATAAGGCATGCAATTCATTGTAAAATTGAACATGACTGCGGGACACTGCAGCTTTAAGGCAGGAACCAAGGATGCTGTATTTGCACTAGCACACGTAACCTCTCACCTTTCCCTGTTCAATTCCGATGGCTTTTTCGTGGGGCCTATGGCAAATGAGATTAGGGGAGCTATAGTGAATCCTTATCTGATTTAATTTGTTTTAAGTGTGATAATAAATATGGATTTTACTCAATAGCAATCCCCAAATGCTACACAGTAAATCCCCTAATTACAGAGAAATATGGGCATTGTAAGATTCATGTCAATACAATGGTATAGTGTTATGTGTTTTTGTCTGGGTTCATTATAAAGGGTGTGTAAAATGTTTGTGTACTGGGTCTATGTGAGGGTGTATAATTGGGTTTGTTGTTAATATAATGCATTTACATCGAATACATTAAAGCTTGCACTCTGATTGTAAACTATAAACTAATGGATAAAAAGCATTTTCTCAAAGAGTTTAGCTTCAAATGCTTGTTTTGTTTCCTTGGTTAACCTTTCCATTGCATTTTATGATATGTTTGCAATTATTCTAAGAGTTTGGTTGCATCAATATTGAGATTGAATTATTTAATGGTTTTGAGTTGAAGAAAAAACTACAAGAAACAAAGTCGAGTAGACAAACATTTTGCCAGTGTACTGAGAAAAGCGCTTGCTGAAACATTTGTTTACTTGACTTAGTTTCTTGTAGTTTTACCTTAGATTTTTGATGGGGAGTTTTGAAATCCTGGTTGATTTTGAGGTTGTGTGTGGAATTCATGTTTAACCATTGACCCATCTGCTCAATACTGACAATCACTCCAACTTCTTACTATATATATATATATATATATATATATATATATATATATATATATATATATATATATATTTGACCTGCTCTAAGAACAAGCTATTCCTGAGAATACATGTCTTAATTGCACTGCAATGGCTTGCATAGGCCTGAACACTGTTATTCATTGCATCATCTCAGTGCATTGCACCACAGCGTCTGTATTCCTGATTCAGTCTCAATGCTGTCAGCGTCTTGGGGTTTGATCATTTTACCAAGCTATCCAGGTGCAATGCATACTGATGCAGAGCATTATTCCATTTTGACATGAATTCTGTCAGTGCAAGGTTAGGCCAACGCTCAGAGACAGTAACCAAGATAACAGCTGAATCGGAATGGCTTTTAAGAGCTTCCCTTTAACATCAACATCTCAGAAACAGTTGAACAAGGATTGTATTATAGAATAAAACATAGTCTGGTATGGTTGTGTTTTATTTAGTTTTTGAGGTTTCCAGATGGGAATGCACCCTGGGTTCAAAATGAAAAAATAAACAGACTTAATCCTATATTCACTACATCTAAAAATGAATATGCAAATGTGCTTATGCTAAAATAATTAGCGTACCATTTGCCAGCATCTAATTAGCTGAAAACTTAATTAGCAAACAGCTGTAACCCTGACCACTGCAGTGCATTAGTATATACAGTAATATCATGCAATAGACTATGCATTTCGACAGTACCTTTTATGTATAAGTATCCCTGGGCATCAAATGCAATTTTAAATAAGCAAATTATAAGCAAATTATATAAGAAATGAGCTTTACATTAAAAATAATAATCATAGGTTAAAAGATCAATTTCAATTAAGATAATTTATTATGTATTCATGAATAAGTGCATTGTATACACCTGTAATGTATAGCACTCTTAAACATGAAACAGTATTCCTAATTGAATCAAGATTTTGCTAATCCCTAATTTATTTAGGAATTAACTCGTATGCTCAACTATTGGCTATGGCCTTGACATGACCCCTTTTGCTTGGTTTTAGCTAGACTAGCAGCCTGGGTGTCTCCAGTGATTTCTTTTGTGTGGGAGCAGATCATCATTGCCATTGTCAGTATAAAATTCATGCAAAATGCCCAAGGGTGTGTGGCAAGAAAATGGCCAGGCTTAATGAAGAACATATTCTGCTATGGGTTTGCTTGTCATATGTATGTCATGGGGAATGGCATGCCTGGTGGAGAAAGAGCGAGATGGACCATTATAAATGCAGTCCAATTTATTGTGAACTTAGAAAATGACCCAAACATAATTCAATACCAAGAAAAGTGTTGCTAACAGTGCAGGCCTGGATGAACACTTACTATTGTATTCCCTGTTTGTAATAGTTAATTTCAACTGCAGAATAAACCATTGGCTACACAGCAATCTGCGCCTTGTTCATCAATACACCACAGGACACAAGTATATCTATTGCATTGAATTTTAAATATCTGCAAATCCATAACTGAGGTTAAACAATATGTTATTATTATTATTATTATTATTATTATTATTTGTTTATTAAGCAGACGCCTTTATCCAAGGCAACTTACAGAGACTAGGGTGCGTGAACTATGCATCAGCTGCAGAGTCACTTACAATTACGTCTCACCCGAAAAACGGAGCACAAGGAGGTTAAGTGACTTGCTCAGGGTCACACAATGCATTAGTGGCTGAGGTGGGATTTGAACCAAGGACCTCCTGGTTACAAGCCCTTTTCTTTAACCACTGGACCGCACAGCCTCCATGTAAAGAAACAAAAGAAAACTGAACAAGTAATACCGTTAATAAAGCTAATAAGAGGTAACTGGAAAAAAGGATTTTAAAAACCTTGGTTAGCGCTCCTTTAACACTCATAATAGAGAAGCGATGGACAAGTCCTTTACTGCCCACCAGATCCTGTGTCCACTCAGCCCTGAGCAAAGCATGGATCTTCCTGAAAAGACTGACCATGACATGGGATGACAGCCTCTCCCCACACCCACTTCATATAATTAGTCTAAAACCTGAGGTCAGCATTTCAATTGAAAACATCTGACCTGTGTATGTCTCTCTATATCTGTCACTCTCCAATAATGGAACAATACCGAGGCATTGGGGATCAACACATACATCATTTTGAGCTTAAAAGAAGTCCAGTAGGCAAACGTTTCAGCTATCAGCGTATCATCACCAAGACACGAGCTGAAACATTTGTCTGCTTGACTTCACTTTTTATTATTGAGGTTTTTTGAAGTTATGGATATGTCTTGTTTACACAGTAACTTAATTCAAAGAAAGCTTTGTGAATCCATGTTTTACAAGATAGTTCTACTGTTCTTACAGAATCTAAAGAACAGCTCTTGACAATATACCTTTCCCTGTATTCCAGAAAGTTACTTTAACGAATGGTGAAACAGATTTCAAAAGACATGTCAGACTCACAAAGGCTGTACTTTAACACACCATCTGTTTACTGTCTTACAGTAGATTACATTCTGTTTTCACTCAGATAAAAAAATAATTTTTCATTTGTTGATCAGACTCTTATATACTACAGTATGAGCATACTATTAGTGAATAACCGGTTGTTGTTGTAGCATTGTTTATTTAGCATGCAAAATCCATTAACTGAAAAAAAAAAACTCTCCAAGCTCTTTTACCATATCAATGTCATAAATCACCAGTTTACTACCTTACCTGTGGAACCCACCACAGAACAGAATTCATTACAGAGTGCTGCTTCTGATGAGGTGGCCCAAACATGGAAGCAGGTTTTTTCATCAGCTGTTAACATGACAACTAGGTAGAAATCCTTGAAAAAAAAAAAAAAAAGTCTTAATGAATCTTGCCAGTGGCCTTTATAGCAAGATATTGAGATGCAGCATTGAAACTCATCTATTAGATCATAATTGGTTGTTCAGTGTATGCATTTACATTCCATATCCCCCAGGGGGAGAGGGAACAGAAACAATCTATGACAGCCCCACACAGCCTTTTAGCAAATACTGATGTCCTTAAAGTGATACCAACAATGAGGATTCCTTTAACAGATTTTAACAGTGCATTTATTAACACAGAATCTCTGATCCTCTACGCAAGGACTATGATTGGACGTCCAGTCTTTCTTTTGAAGAAGCTCCATTTATTATTGGATGGTGCTTGAATCAGCGTGTATTTCCCCTGGGATGTTTTTATGTAACAAATTGTGGATCCATCGCAGTGGACCAATCCTGGTAATCAAACAAGCAGAACAAACATAATAAATAAATACATAAATATGCCAAACTCCCTAATTAGATCATCTCAATCTTTGGTTAACTGATCATTTTTCTTTTATTTTCCCATTAATTATGCAAAGATAATTGACAATTCCCACAATCAATACTTTACTGATTTCCTGCCATGCAGCTGCCAAGAGCCTTAATTTAAATCTAAAAGAACATGTAAGAGAGCACCTTAACTCAAAGCTAAGCCAAGGAACAAGCAACCCATTCGTGTGGAACAACTGAATAATCTATCCTTTTAGAAAAGAAGGTTTCCCTGTGTTCTAGTGTATAGAGTAGTGTGTTTCTGCTTTAGGGGTAACCCTGGTTCTGTTTAGGTTCTAGCAAGCAACATAACATTCTGCATTAAGGAAACCTTACATTGTTCAATATACTACATGAGCAAAGGAGCTATAGGGTTTCATATCAAATGCTCAGGCTGTGCATTATACACAAAATGGCTTAAATTACTATTGGATGACTATTCAATTGATCTAAACAGTGGTGAATCTAAATAATGCTGTTGTTTAAATCATTAAAAGAAGGGGACTATGTAAAAACCAACAGCTCTAAAAGTGTTTGTGAGTCTCTGAAGTAAATGAGTTAGTGATTCTTCCTGGTAGATAATCACTTCATGTGTTGCAGTTCAGACTCAATGGTCAAGCTGTAATCAGACCATGTGAACTACACCAAAGATACCAGGATGCATCAGTATATCTATTGCGTTGTATTTGAAATATTTTCATATCTGTAATTAACGTTTAAAAATAAACACAAAGAAACAGCACAATAAAAACAGGACCAGTATTAATAACATTAATAAAGCAAATGCAGTAAGAGGTAACTGGAAAATTGATTTAAGAGTGTTGGTTAGCGCTCCTTTAATGTTTGTCCTCATAAGGAGAAGGACTAGTCCTTTTTCTGCCCACCACATCCTGTATCCACTCAGCCCTGAGCAAAGCATGGATCTTCCTGAAAAGACTGACCACGACATGGGATGTCAGACCACCCCCCCACCCCAGCCTGTTCCTCACACACATCCTCCCCCCAGTATATACAATTAGTCTAAAACCTGATCCATGGCAAAATCAGCATTTCAATTGAACACATCTGACCTGTGTACATCTCCATCTATCTGACTGTCTACTTGTCTACGTCGCTCATGAATACTGACACTGGTGATCCCAATACTTGCAGGAGTGCAATGTATGTAGATATATCTGTATACTAAAAGTTCAATTACATTTGGTAAGTAACCATATCAGTGAGTAAACAGAAAGCCCTGTGGCCTTGTTGACCGTTTTTGCTTTAAAGAGTGTCGGACCACATTTTAAGAGCAAGTGTTTGATTTTTTTCCCCAGACATTCATCAGCAAACATGGAATAATAAATCCTTGCTAGCTGGAAGGCTTTCCAAGCACGCTCGAGCCAGATGGGGGCCAAATAAAGAAGAAGAAAGAAAATTGCTTCTGTTTTTTTCCCACCTTTATTGGAAAGATGCCCCCCATGTCTCTGGGTCTCCAGCCACTAGTACACAAGCTCTCCTTTTCACTACCCATCTGCTTCAGTCCAGCCTTGCCCTTGCATAATAAAAACACTGTGCCGGACAGTAACATCCGATACACGTGCTTCTGTGAACAAAACTTAAATGACTTTAGCAGTTTCATGAACAACAGTTTAAAATGTCAGGGCTCTCTGCACATTTACACCCTCCATATCCTTGAACCATTCTGCCTGGCGGTCCGTACTGGCCAGTCCTGGTCCTCTCACAGACAGACGGAAAAGAACCTAACATGTGTGTGGATGACTGTCCACTGTGGGCTAAGTTCAGGCCACTAAACTCATTTTCACTTGTGACATCAGCTGGCCTTCTAACACTGAGGTTAAAGGCTAACCTATCTTGTCTTGCACCCATATTCTTAGAGTTTATTGCTTGTAAATGTATTACCTGCTCACAGCATTCTGACACTTGCCTACCACAAATAATACAGATCCTCCAGGCACCTGATCTTTTCCTATGCTCCATGGTCCAACTGCAGCAAAACCATTGTAGTAAGACTGCACAGGAAATTACCAGGAATATATTTAATCTACAGCATTGCGTTTTTTTTGTTGTTTTTTTTGCAGTGATGATGTTGATAGTGATAATATTAATGTTTAGTGCTAATATGAGGTAAGAAATATGATTTTAATGCCTTTTTTCAAATAGCAAAATCGTATTTTTGTTCTTTGCTCCTGGGCTCTCTTTTAACACCACTGTTACAGAGGACATTTCTGTTCTTTGCCATCTGTCTTTGTCTGGATGACCCCCATGTGATCAGTAATTGAGGGAGGTCATTCCTTCTAATAATGTTTCTGAGCAGCTGTGCAGGATATCGTCCCCATTCATGTACTTCTCTCCATGTAATTGCTTGACATTATAGTGTCTGCTGGTCCATGCATTTATTGAGGTAATTCCATAGGTTTCTTGATTGAAAGATAGTGCTGTTACTTTATTGAGTAAAGTCTAGTCTTGTCAAACATACAGTATAAAATACTGGCCTCTCATTTCTCTTATCTTCAGCACTGTAATCCTGAGAGACTAAACCAGGAACCTTGTTCATATGTTTGTTTTTTTGAGCATGCAGTAGTGATGTATTAGACGACAGATCAAGATTAGAATCATCTCGCACTCCAGAGTGGCTCACCTGGTAAAAGCACGGCCACGTCCTGGCTCTGCAAAGTCACTGGTCTTCACTGGGTATTTCAGGGAGAGAGTCGCATTGGCTCTGGCGCTCCCGTGGGTTAGGGAGGCAAATTCAGCAGGAACTGTTTCTCCTCATCGTGCCAGGCGCCTGGTGAGCTCAGATGGACACCTGCAGGGCTGGTCTTTGTCCTTCAGAGTCCAGTAGTTTGCTGACATCCACACTTAATTTCCTGGGTGTAAAACAGGAAACTTGCTTGGCCGTTGAATCAGAGGACACTTCTGAATCTTCAGTTCTCAACAAATCTTATATTACCTTAACGACAAGTCCGCGTTGTCTGAGTACATTAATTTAACACTTAGAACAAATAGCCTTTTATTAGCAGCAGGCAGAAAATCTACCAAGGCTATTGAAGTCCAATGTACAGGTAAAATGTTATACATTTAAAACTTTGGCTGTATTTGAGCTTCGGGTTTGTTTTTTCTTTAGTAAATCTTATTTACTATAAACTCTCATCCTGACTTTTTCAGGATCAGTCTAGATGAGAATTTCCATTAGGTTTTACTCCTTATTAATTTTGGATGTTCCCAATCCTTTTCAGAATGGATGGAGGATATTCCAGTCTGGTATCTTTGTGAAGAGCAGCTTCATATCTTTGAGTTTGGTGGCTTTGTGAAGAGCAGCTTTACCTCCAGGTTGTGTGTTCATTGTGTTTTTCTTGGTAACTGGATTAACCTTTAGCTGATGAACAGTCCCACTCCATTAGGCCTGCAGTTCTCATGTACGAATGATAAGAAAATGAGTAATGACTTTTAGTGTATTATGTACTACAGACTCCCTGCAGCTTCACATCTTGCTAAGGCTGCTGGTGGTTGCAAAAAGAAGATATGGTTTTGTGACCAGCATCCACCTTTCTATGCCTTTAGAATGTGATGTGTTCACTCACCATTCAAAATGTCTACACCACTACCCTCTCATTTTCTTATACCGTACAATGAATTACATGTAGACACCTTTTTGGCTGCCTACATGGTTTAAAAATATGTTTTAACATATTTATGTAGGCTGTTGACTTCAAAGTCCATGTTAAAAACACCATCTAGGTATTACTTGAAAATGGTTATATACTTAGAACACAAATAGTTTTCTTCCTTTCGACACTTACCTGCTTTTAATCATCTCCACTTGTCAGACATCTATCAACTAGTTGACTAGTAGTCAACTATAATCACCATATCTGCTAGTTGTTGCAGCCTAGAACTTTGTTTGTATGCATCTGTAGGCATTCAGATTTCACTATCCCATTAACTTGTACTGTTGGGACAGATGTAAAAAAGGGGTTTGGAAGTAATTTAATGTGAGCAGAAAGGGAGAGACTAGCCATTGTCGAGCTGAATCATGTCATCGTCACATGCTTAGTATTGAAAATGTTGAGACACAAATCTAACAGTTTGTCAAGTCAGTTGTACGTATGTATTCAATCCTTGGCATTTGTAAGAGTATTGGCCATCAGTCATGACAAATGATTGGACAGATGCACCTTTACAGTGCTGAAAAGTCTAATGAAAGCAAACTCAGTTTCTTTGTAGCTAGAATGGATTCCTAGCATAGATGACAGCTTGTTTTTGGTTACTGGACTGCCAAACCTCTGAGTAATACAAAGACAATTCAAAATGCCTCAAAAGCTAATAAAGAAAAATAACAAATAATGTATTTTATTTGCAACAATGTACATGTTTCAGAATGTATCGAACAGCACAATTCTATTACCAGGCATAAGTTATTAGAGAATGCAGTCGACCACACATTAACATTGATGTGCATTCATTCAATCAATGCTCATACACCCACAAGAATATAAATGTATGCACATATGGATTGTGAGCATCACATTTGTGCAAAATGAGTTAGATTACAACACGTCTGTTAAAAAGAAAGCACTATCATTCCTGTTTTACATGCAGATACTGTGTAAATGCCGTTAGATCCATTAGCAGAGTGGACTCCTCCTGCTAAAATCTGACGGATGGAGGGATAATTGAAATTGTATCCCACAGCTGAGTGCCCAATGCACTCGCTCATGTGTTGTTGACATATATATATATGCAACAGGGAATTTTCCCACGTCTGTCTTATTAGAGTAGAGAAATTAAAAAGGATATAACCAGGCACGTCTACTGAGCTCGTGACCAGCCAGAATTGGGAATTGGAACAAATGCTGAATACCAAACAGATTCATTTAGTTGTATATACAACAACCGATTGACTTAAAAATATTCAGTCATTTATTTATTTTTTGGACCAGCTTAACCAGCACTAAATCTCTTGGAACAAAATTAAATGTTAGAAAATTACCAGCTGAGCCCAGTATAAATCAGGGCTGGCTATAGCTGCAATTTCTAACAGGGAGTGTCCCAGCTATGTTTCAGATGCTGCAACAGCTTGCTGTGGATATAATGAAGGATAGATATTGAATTGAAATATGGGATAATATGTGAATGAAATTGATGTAGAATAAAGATTGCACATAGAGAATCGATTCAGTAAACTAAAATAAATAATACATAATATCTAGTTGCCACACATGCACAATAATTCCAGCAGTAGGGTATGTGTTTGTTGTATAGGATCTTAATTGCATACATACTGTTTACTGCATCAGTTGTGAAGCATATTTCCTGTCAATAGAATCATCAGTTATGCACATGTACTATGCAATTAGCATGCATTTACTATGGATCATATAGAGCTGGTATATACAATATATAGGTTAATTGATCTGGTATATACAATATATAGGTTAATTGATCAATGCATTAGTCAGCATCACTGAAAAGGCTTAATGTTGTGCTTTCATAAGGCAGACTTTATCTGCTCTGCAACATCTCTTCCCCTAGCAACAACCGTTTCCACAGCGCCCCTGCAACCAAGTAAAAAATGCATCGATGGGTTCTACACCTGTATTGCGCCTGCGCGAAGAAAGTTGCGTGTGAGTCAGCGCGAACTGCATGTGACCAGGATACAGAAACACAAACAGCACTACAAGTAAAAGCGACTCGGGTACGGGGATTACTGTAAATAATTTCTTACATGCTTGTTGTAGCAAAACACGATTGAAACTCGTATTTTATTGTCAAAGACACATATGTTTTAAACACAAAAGCATTTATGAATCCATACACGTTTTTGTGCAAAGGAGAGATGCTGCTGGCCTGGAAAGTTAAAACAATATTTTTTGCAATGGAAATACTTGACTTATCCCAGGAGACAGTATTGGCACTGTATTTTTCGGTGTAAGAAATCTGTCTAACGATATAATAAGTTATTTATCCACAGCAGGGTTTAGCATATTTAATTTGTAATTATTTCAGATGATGTGGGTTTTGCATGCAGCTAGCGACTGCCTGACCCGTAAACAATAATGTCACTGGTGTTACAGCGCTTTAATATTTATGATAAATGAAATGAAATGTGGATCAGCGTCGCACGAGATGTAGAAACGTCATTACGCTTGCACGTTGCAACCATCTAGTGCCATGAAACACCGGGCAACGTTTTGTGTACTGCTACAAAAAACATGCATGTGACATTTTTGAGCACGTGAATGTCAATTCATGCCAGTATTTTAATTAGTGAAAATAGCTTGACAATGTCATTTGCAGCGAGTTGCCTAGGAACTGGGCTAAATCCACTTACATATAAACTATATTTGTATCAATTTCATCTTTAAGGAAAAGAAATGCCGACCATCCAGCTCAATGGCATCACCGTGGACTTTCCGTTTACACCATATCCATGCCAAGAAGATTATATGTCCAAGGTGATTACGTGTCTACAGAATGTAAGTTAAGAGATATTTTGAGGTATGACACAGGCCCGGTTTTTGGAGGTATGACACAGGCCCGGTTTTTGGAGGTATGACACAGGCCCGGTTTTTGGGATGGAACCGCATAACAGTCTCGCGTTTTGATTGGTCCATGTCTGTCACATGAATATGTCGTCACACGAGTGGAAAAGCGTGCAGGCATTTTTAACATTGTGATCAGATAGAGAGAGTGATTTGCTTTCCACAACCTTACCATTAAAATATATTGTGGTATTACACTGTACTGATATTACAAACTATGAGGAATTACTTTATATAAATTATCATGTTATGCACGAATGTAAGAATTGGCTTTCTGTGGTGGTGTACTTTTTCTTTCAAGTAGCATATATCTATAATCGTTTTTGCGATATATTTTAATATAAAACATACACGCTATTGCAGTTTTGTTACAGAATACATTAGTTTATCTCTAATGTAATCACAGTTTTACATATAGACTGCCCCTGTTTTCATTTACGTCCCAAATTCTGGGCCGCTTTGCTTTTCAGATAATGTCCCAAATTCTGGGCCGCTTTGGTTTTTAGATAACGTCCCAAATTCTGGGCCGCCTTGGTTTTTAGATAACGTCCCAAATTCTGGGCAGCCTTGGTTTTTAGATAACGTCCCAAATTCTGGGCCGCTTTGGTTTTTAGATAACGTCCCAAATTATGGGCAGCCTTGGTTTAGATAACATCCCAAATTCTGGGCCGCTTAGCATTTCTGAATTCAGCCCAGTTTTGGGGAATCAGCTGACAGCCGAGTTTATGCATGCACAGTTTACCATAAACTGGATCGTGAATTCATTTGAGAGTAACCCTTAGTACATTAATCAAAGTTCATGTATTTTTTACTCTCCCCAGAAATCTTTTTTTTTTTTTTTTAATAAAAAAAACAAAAATGTAAATGTTAAAAAAACGTATTTCTTATTACATGAAGAAACTACATTGCACTGAAATAGATACATGAAAATTAATTTAAGCAGTCGTTTTCCTTTATTAAAGGCTAATATTAAAACACATTTTTGGGAAGGAACATGGTATTCTGAAAAAAGGACATCTCGCTTTCTTATGTAACGTCCATCAATATATTGTAGTGTTTCAGGTTCTTTTTGGACAGAAATGAGACTGCAACTGTGAGTAGATGAAGGCCGTTTATTTTGACAATAATTAAATAATCACAAAATAAAATCATAAAGTGAGGGAAAGGAGACTGGGAGTCGAAAGTGAAAATAAATGATTGTAGTAATTTTTCTTTTACCCTACCCTTCCCAGCCTTTTCCCCGCCCCTCTTGTGCGCAAAACCTGAACTCCAATTCCCCTCCACACACGTGTACCACCATGCAATCCTGGCACGCACACACCACCATGCAACCCCTGCACGCATACACCCACCATGCAACCCCTGCATGCATACACCCACCATGCAACCCCTGCACGCACACACCACTATGCAACCCCTGCACGCATACACCCACCATACAACTCCTGCACGCATACACCCACCTTAGCAATTCTTTGCTAAATATATTTTCGGGTATTCAGCCCCATTCATGTCTATGGCAGTGTTATAAAACACATTTTCAGGCATATCTCTCGAACCCGAGCACGTAGAACCACCATTCAAAGTGATATAGACTCAGGGGAGCACCCCAAACCACCCCCTAAAAAGGTGTGGTGGTTCACCCAAAAACTCATGTCATGACGAAAAAATTCACTTTGCCAAGCCGTCCTGGCATTTGAACCATAAAAATAGTGACTCCTTGTGCGGGGCCCCATGGGGCCCCAACGCAAAAAAAAAAATCAAGTTCCTAACCCCCACAGAACCCGAGATACGCCCTGTCAAAAATGTCCAAAAACTACCCTTTTCGGGGTCATATCTCCATGACCCCGGGGCCTAGAAACCGGGTTGAACTTCCTAGGGTCATGTCTGGGGGCCCTCTTTCACAGGGAGCAACCCGTTTTCAAATGCTACATTTTCAACAAATTTTCACATTTTCAGCATGATGGCATGTCAAGGTTGCATTTCCAATAGCTTTTGAGCTCCAGGTTGGCAAAAAAAGTCTAAACTGGTGTCCTTTCTAGCTGGGGACACGTCACTTGGAGGGATCGACAGGGGCCCCGAGGTGGACCTCCATACCGATTTTCAAGTCTTGGGGACCCCCGGAACCCGAGATACAGCACCCTGAAAAATGTCTATGGGAAATCCCATTATAAAACCCCTTTGGGGCAACGGCCACCATCTGGCGATGGGGTGGCGTTTGAACCCGTGGCTGATGTCTTTCTTTAGCTAAGACTCTTGTGCATGCAAAGAATGTCCTTCTGAGTTTGTTGGCCCAGGGGTCGTGGAGATACGGGTACGATAAGAGACCACCCCCTTCCCTATGGCAAATCCCATTATAAAAACACCATCGGGGTAAGGCTCAGCTAATGGCGGTCGTGGGTCTTACGAACTCGAAGGAACCCATTTTCTTTAGCTAAGATTGTTGTGCATCTAAAAAGAGTACAGAAGCACCAATTTAAGTCCATTCCAAGTGTTTTGTGATCACAGTATCAGCCTGAATGTATCGGAGCACAATTTTGCACCAAAAGCGAGGGGAGGCGAAAAAAAGCACTACATACCCTATTCTTTAAGATATCACTTTGCACTGCAAATTTGAGGAACGCAACCACTTAGCAACTTGCAAATTGGTACTGCAATTTAAAGGCCTGTAGTGCCTAACTGATTCAAGTGTTTTTGGAATGATTCTTGCAAAGACTGATTTATAAGAAAAAAGAGAGATTGACAAACAGCATTTTGCTTTATATGCAGAAACGGGCAACTACAAGAGGGTGTCAAACAAGCTGTGAATGTCCCAGGAGGCTACAGAGTACCTCTGAGTATGAATCCAGATGCTCGCAGTACCTGTTCTTAGATGTCCGAAACCACTGTATCGCTGTATAACTGTATACCCTATAAATATCACTTTTTATTGTGTATTTGAGGAACACAACCAATTACAAACTTCATTTGAATTGCTGTGCTATCAGAATATCAGTGTATAACTTTGCTGGGTATTGCAGTGTATGCTGGGTATCAAAAGGTCTTCAAACTTTTACAAAAGGCCGTCAAAGTTACAAAAAAATAGGTGTGCTCCTAACCTAATACTTGTCTTTTTAATTCTGTGCATCCAAATACTTGTAGTTAAAAGTTTTAAGAATTAAGCTTACTGTTTGTTGTTCTGTCCTAAACCAGCAGTTTGTCACCCAGATTTATTAAATAAACGGGGGGGGGGGGTTGGGGGGTTGGGGGGTTGGGGGGGGAGGGTCATCAGATTATTCTCCATTTTATTGTAACTGAGGTACCGTTCAGTTGAGCGAAAATTGTAAAGGGGTACTCGAGCTGAAACCTCCAGATAGAAGGGCTACAGTTTCAAAAAAAGGTTGAAAACCCCTGACCTACACTATAAATGATCAGGAATAGATAAGGGAAATGCTGACTAATACAATACAATAGGATTTATTTGAAGTTGTTGAAGGGCACTGGTCTCTTAAACCCAGAAGTTCTGATAAACCCCTATGCCTCACTATATATTGATGGACATTACATAAGCAAATGAGATGACCTTTTTTTTTTTTGGTATACCATGTTCCTAAATGTTTTCTGAGGAGAGTAAAAAATACATTAACTTTGATTCATGTACTCTTAAATGAATTAACGGTCCAGTTTATGGTAAACTGTGCATGCATGACTTAGAAACTCGGCTGTCAGCTAAGCAGAATATCTCAAAAACTGGCCTGAATTCGAAAATGCAGAATTCGGAACGTTATCTGAAAACCAGAGCAGCCCAGAAATTGGGATGTTATCAAAGCGGCCCAGAATTTGGGACGTTATCTAAAAACCAAAGCGGCCCAGAATTTGGGACGGTATCTAAAAACCAAAGCGGCCCAGAATTTGGGACGTTATCTAAAAACCAAAGCGGCCCAGAATTTGGGACGTTATCTAAAAACCAAAGCGGCCCAGAATTTGGGATGTTATCTGCAAACCAAATCGGCCCAGAATTTGGGACATTATCTGAAAAGTAAAGCGGCCCAGAATTTGCGACGTAAATGAAAACAGGGGCAGTCTATATGTAAAACTGTGATTACATTAGAGATAAACTAATGTATCCTGTAACAAAACTGCAATAGCGTATATGTTTTATATTAAAATATATCGCAAAAACGATTATCGATATATGCTACTTGAAAGAAAAAAGTACACCACCACAGAAAGCCAATTCTTACATTCGTGCATAACATGATAATTTATATAAAGTAATTCCTCATAGTTTGTAATATCAGTACAGTGTAATACCACAATATATTTTAATGGTAAGGTTGTGGAAAGCAGATCACTCTCTCTATCTGATCACAATGTTAAAAATGCCTGCCCGCTTTTCCACTCGTGTGACGACGTATTCATGTGACAGACATGGACCAATCAAAACGCGAGACTGTTATGCGGTTCCATCCCAAAAACCGGGCCTGTGTCATACCTCGATATTTTGTTTGAGTTTCAGTAACACATGTCGTTGGAAGTGAAAGGGTATTAGGGTGTGGCCTTGTGCATTTATAAACACTGACCCAATATAAACTGTACTGGTCAACAAAATTCACCCACGTGATTGAAACTGCAGGCAAGGGATACAGTGATCTGTAAAATATTGTCAAGATGTGCACATGTCATGAATATTGATCAGATCAGCTAAAAAGATTAGACTCAAAGCTTTTAGCATTTTTCTGTATTAGGAACTGCAAAGGGGTAAGTGGATTCCGCTGCCTGAATTCAGCTCTGAATTAATGATTGTGTGTTCCAAGGAGAAGACATACTCAGACATATATGTATATTTTGAATTTGGTCAGATATAATCTATTTACTGCAGTCTGTATTCATAAAACCTCTTCTGACAATAATACCTGTAGCAGTTTTTTCTTTCTTATTTTTCAGTTTTAAATTGTGAATTATTAAAGCCTCCTTCCTTCATAAGGACTTTATGGGAACACATACAAACCTCTGAACATCCATATAGTAAACGTTACGCCTGTATTCGACCCATGATATGTGATGTGAGTCAGTGCATTTCAGGAATTGCATCATAGGGTCCATATGCTTCAAGTAGGCTTTTTGAGATTTTATTTGAAATAGTACTGCAGTATGATGCTATGCAAATCTTTCTGTTCTGTACACATATTTACACAGTATTTATAAACCAACCCACTGTTTTTTTATATGTGTTAAGCAACGGCTTAAGTATATTAGATTAAGCCATAATCTGGGAGACAGACAGAGAGGGATGGAAGGAAAATAGATCTATGCATCTCATCAGGCATAAATAGATTTTTAGCAATACAGTGAAGTCTTCTATTACAATTTCAAACACATGCCAATTCAGCAAGAATAGTTATTTTGTGAGTTGGAATTAATGATTAATAATACTATCAAGCTATGACCAAAACCTATTGTTTTATTTGTTTTTATTATGTATTTATTGACACGTTTATTCATTTTAAATACGTATCATAGTTTCTGCTGACCCATTTGAAATAGCAATAGCGTGTTTCTGTTTAAGGCGTGTGGACGCTACACTACAGGCCTCTGCAGTCCCTTCTGCATTGTGCAGCAGGCTCTGGCACTGTTCCAGTCTCTGCTCCATGCAGTGGGAGAGCCTGGAGATAGATAGGGTGGGGTTTATCAGACTGGCTGTGGTGGGGGAGTGCTTTGGCTAATTATATTCACATGCGTGTAACTGTCAATCACATGCCCAGTGATTTAATAAGGGATAGGAGCTTTCAAATGCATCACTGGCATACAGTTATGGTGGCCTGAAAGAATCATTATGTAAAATGCCTGAAGGCAATTTTATTTAAATGGCTCGGTTCAAGCATCTGTTTTTTTATTGCAGCTGGAAAATGTAAATAACTGTGGGCTGTTCTTATGAAGATATAACCTGCACTAGCAGCTAAGACATTATGCTCAATGCATAAATAGGGCTGTTGTAGGACAAATACAGTAAGGTTATTCCATGAAAATGAAATGTTTGCTAAATTGGATAAGGCATCAACATCATCAGACTAATGGCATTCCTTAGACATTTTGATTTTAAAACTTTTAATGGCAGATCAAATAAAGTGTAAAATATCTTTTAACCGAAAGCAACATAAGCCAATAATAAAACGAATTCCCTCAAGTCAACACAGATGCCCTCTCTCATTTCCAGTTATAAGGTGGGTGGGACTGAGATAATTCAGTACTACAGTACCTCTGCCACGTACTTGTCTCATTTTTAGTTTTCCTTTATTGGATTTCATAACAGTGGGATTAATATTTATGATTTCTGAATTTCATATGAATGTATGCTTATTAAAATGCTCGGGGAGAATATGTTGTACTAATTCTGCTGGTTTTTGAACTATACCAATGTAGGCTTGATGAATTGTATCAGTGGTAATTACACGTCCGGCCTTGCTGTAGCTCAGCATTCCTGTCGGTTTCCATTGTTTCAAAGAAGACCCTCGTTTTGGTCTCTTAGTCTGCCTCACTTCCTCAATTCCTGCTTTTATGTAACCCCTGACATTTACAGTACCTCATTTTATTTGTACGTGAACAATGGTTCCTATGGACCAAGGCTGCATTGAAGTGTTTATAGTCAATTACCATGGAGACATTTTTACAAGAAGTCAGCTGTCACAGTGCAGCATCTGGAGCTGTAGATTACTGGAGTGTGCGTGACATGGCCTGCCTCTGTGGCTGTTGTAGAATTATATGACAAGGTGTGGGAAGATGGAAACTCAACCTGTGATGTTCAAACCTGTAAACCGCAAGGTTTAAAGTTGCATTTTCCCACACCTATAATTTTAAAAGTTTACACTGAATATGGCTGTGATATGTTTTTTATATACTGATAACATTTAATAAGAAGTGTCTCTTACTTTATTCATTTTTATACACTGCATATTATAATATATATATATATATATATATATATATATATATATATATATATATATTACACACACACACACACACACACACACACACAGAGGAAGTACACAAGATTTTTAAAAAAAAAAAAAGTTACACAGTGCAGGAAACTTGTTATTTTTTCAAGAATTCTTGAAACTTTAGTGTACACCCTAAAAAAACCTTAATTTTGTAATTATATGATCCATTATCTTCCATAATTGTGTGTGCTCTGCTGGTATCATTGCATACATACCTGTCCACTAATAGCAACTTTCAATGAGTGAGAACGAGAGCTTTCTCCAGCATGCTGGCTGTTATGATGAACATAACATGTTGGATGATGATGCCTAATGAATATGAACATTGATATTTAATTTTGTTGATGCATAGATTTTTTTAAATGTTGTACATTTCAGTCAGTTCTGGTTACTATTATTTAGCCTTTATAATTCATTAAACCAAGTATTCTTTCTTTTTATTTAGCATATTACACAGATATCCCGAAGATAATCTATGCCTCCAGGACACATTCACAGCTTACCCAGGTCATTAATGAGCTAAAGAACACCTCTTACAGGTAAAGTATTTCTTGAGGTAAAGATGAGGTCTCAGCTGAAATTGATACTAATTGACAGGTCTTGAGTGCAGCTTTCCTTTGATGTATTCATCATATGTTTGTGACCTGTCAATGACTCAGCGGTTAGAATGTTGATGTTGGCATGAATGACCTGTACATTTCTTTCACTGCACAAAGATTCAGGCTTTTTAAAAGATATGTCATGTTATGGTAAAATGATCTTTAATGAGTTTATACGCATAACCAGCCTGTGATGATTTAACCCTTATTCACCAACGAAAAGAATCATTTGATATTCGTTTGAATTAAAGCATTTGTAATGTGTAGCATGCTCTTTGCAGCAGAGGGGAAATGGCTATATTGACATTTATTATCATATGCATGTGATTATCAATGCCCATCGACTGATAAGAGGCTAGGGCTTAGCCTGCTATAGTGGTAAATAGCTGCCAAAAGCCCAGTTCGCATGGGACTAAAAATCCCAGAATGGGATATGCCAACACATGGATTCATCAGGTAGATATTCGAGACAGATAGTCATGCTATACAGTACATGTAGACTTTAATACAGGTTTCATTGTATTTGTGTACTGTAGGTGTTTATCATTTACATCCTGTCAAACTGCAACTAGCTGTCTTAAAGAAATCTGGTTTTGGGAGAAGGGGCTAGGGCAGATATCACAGGAGTCTTTCAGCAGCTGTGGTAATGCTCCCCAGTGTTTTTAAAAGCAATTTATGTGCTTTGATTGCTGCAGTTTAAATGGACACACTCATTTCCTTATAAATATTGCATGGTTTGGCTTTGGGCGAGAGAGAGAGAGGCCGAGAATATTTTGAAAAGGATGAGGATTGGGTGTATTTGGATGCACTGTTTCTATGGAAAATATCTTGCCTAGGAAAGAGAACATGATGGTGCAGAGGTGGAAACATTAGGTAAAACACCACCTTCCCATCCAGAAAGCAAGCACGCGTGAAATGAAAAACACAACAGAAACAGATGGATGTTGGAAAAAATGCCCCACGAACAACAAAGACACTGTTTTATAGCTACCAAAGTAGTATGTTGTGCTGAATCAAGCAGTTATCATATACTGGCTGAAACTGCTGTCCAGTGGGAGTATAGGGTTTCCTTTTCTGATCTTTGTAAGATTGTGTCCTTACCCATTATATGCTGTTAGGATTTATGATGTGTGTCTTTTATCTAAAGTATTTTTCTTCAGGCCTGGTGAATGTATAAACCTGTGTTCATGTAATTCAATACACAGATCCAAGGGGGTAGCATGAATCAGACATTTGGCTAATTTCAGAATATATTTGGTTTCAGTATAATTCTGGTAAGTGTTTCAGTTTCCCCTAATGTCTGAAATATACCTTTTGCTATTGGATCTGTTACTGTACTGTTGAGAATGTACTGTAGCCCCCCCAAAAATGTCTTGCCATTTCAATTGGTAATGCTAGTGGATACACTTACACCCTGCTGACTTCTCAGACTTACAGCAGCAGTACAGTATAGGGGCTAAACTGGTGCACTTTGTGTATTTACTGTTTATTTTTTCCAGAAAAAAGCACAGAGAAAGAACTTGTGAACACAATTTTGGATGTGAAAGATTTAGTGAAAAATGGCAACAAGCACAGGTAAATGTTATTATTATTTTCAAGGTGAGCTTTAATTTATATTTGATCTTTTTTACTCTTTGAAGAAAAATACACACAGAATATTAATGTAAGATGCCACGAGCAATCAAAAGCCTGTGAATTTTGAAAAAGAAAACATACTTAAGATACGCAGCTTAAATAAAGTCACCTGTAGTAGCCTTATTACTGTAGTATCCTATGTGCTATGAGTGAGAAATGTGCATAATGACCAAAAAAAAGATATTTACTGTACTTTGAAAAGAGAAATAACACTGTGCAGTGGGATTGATAGTGCGTGAGTGGTATATTTTCACTTTGTGATTGCAGGAGGAGCTAGGACAGATCATAAGAGTCTGTCTTTTATTATCATTTAATCATTCTGCATAATAAACAAAACAGGACCAAACATATAATGGCATCTATAGCAGCATTAAGCAGTATCACATTTAGTGTTTGTGTGTGGTCTGAGATAAAAAAAAACACCTATTTGAAACAATGCAACCTGTAAGTCTTGTTTTAAAAATGACACTTTGCAAGTGAGTAAGTATTCCCATCAAATGGTAAATGGGATGCAGCAGGCAGGCTGTCCATGTTATGAAGCTGATATAGTTGAGAAAACAAGATAAAAGTCTCACAGTGGCTTCTGATAAGTCATCCATAGTATTGAGCTTTAATGTGAACAGCAGAATTTCAGAATTGGCAAGTGAAAAATGTTGTTTTCAATGTACCGTAGAATCCCCCTGCAGTTTAGTCCTACAGTTCCAAGATGTCGCTATAGTCTCCACAGTAAGCCACGTAATGAGCAGTCATTCTACAATCATTCATTATGTCAGAACGCTGTAAATGGCTGCTGACCTTTATTTAATCCTTACATCTCTGTGAATACGTAGAACAGGATTTTAAAAGGACGTTTTTTTCAATATTATTTCAGAGAACTTAAGTGTAAATACGTTATTTATAGGTTTTAATTTACCAGTTCACTTTTATGCAAATCATTTTGAAAAAAAAAAAAATAATTACATTGCGGTTTTGTTTTGTTCTTTAAATATAACGTAAAAAAATAAAGGTTGCTCATAAGAAGCCCATAAGTGTTACTTATGTTTGCATGAAAGACAAACACAAAAAAAATAAAATCAGTTCTCAGTTCTTGTGCATTATATATTTTGCTATTAAACTTAAGCATTGTCAGTTGGTTAACCCGGTCTTCTTTCATGGGTTGACATTGCTCTGTGAAAATGTGTCCATATTAGAAACACTTCTTTCAGGCATCCACAGAATTGGTAACAATTGACAAATATATTTTAGCCTTCCTTGCTAAATTGGGCAATAGTTTTGCATTTCTCCAAAATTCAAAGAAATTCCACTACCGATTTCATTTGCATATAGTTGATATAGTTTCTGATTTACAGTGAGCATCAAACCCTGGAATACAATCTAACAGGAGGGGTCCTTTATCCAAACTACAAACATGTCGTGGGTCTAAAATCCTCACTGCCTTCAGAAACTTGTGAGCTGCTTAATCAGGGTTGTAGTAACTCGTCAATTTTTCCAAAACTTTGTTGAAAACTTTAGCAACACATTGTTTGTTTATTCTGCCTTCTGTGCTGTGCAACTCTTGTGCCAGTGCTCGACATGTATTTATTAATTCTGCAGTTTTATTATAAGTTTGAATTCCAACGTTGCGGCTTTCAAAATAAGTTATTCCCATCAGTGTGCAGCACACCAGGTGGATATTTCTGCGTGCGCTCTCTCAAAGAAATGCTTTTTGAGTTTGTTTGGTCTAAAACAGCGAGTCCTCGAGGTAAGCTTTTTCTTTAAACCCATCAATTTCTAGAATTGCAATAATTGTCCTTCGTAATTAGGGCGTGTTTTCTAATTAGTCAAAATTTTATGGGTTGATTACTTAATTATTATTTTGATCAGTTTAGCTGGGTGGCTACACGGACATCTGGAGGATAGGACTGAATTGCAGGAAACAGTGCCCAAATTATTGGGTATCTAAAATACTAAATATTATGTACAACAATCTGGAAAGTGATATTTTATTTCACATGATCATGTGTTATGGTGAATATTCATTAGAATGTAACTAATACATGTATGATGAAGTTTGCAGTTTTGCATTGGCAAGATGCAGCACTTTATGCTTAGGACAATTATTCTACATGACAGGTACAGTAATTTCTTTCACTATGTAATTCATATGGGTTAACACAATGCAGCACCATTCTCTGTGGATTAACTTTGACTGTATGCTCATGTTTTTGTAAATATTTCGACAAAAGCCTGGCAGATGGATTCATAACGAACACCGTTTTAATTTAATTTTTTTTTTTTTTGGCAATATTAAAATATTTAAAAAAGAAAAAATCAAATTGCATTGTGGGAAAAAAAATACATAATCTAAAACTCTTTGCAATTTTCCTATTTCTCTAGAGTTTGCCCATACTATTTGTCTCGGTCACTGAAGCAGCAAGCAGACGTTATCTTTATGCCCTATAACTATCTGCTAGATCCAAAGGTAAATTATATATTTTATGATCTATTTTATGAATATATCCTCTCATTCTTGCATTGTATGTCTGTAAGCTATGTATTTCTACCTAATGTATATGGGGCTTCATCCAAAAAATATTGCCACAATTCCCCAGTGATGATAATCGCTTATGCCTATAGATTTCTAAATGGCTTTCATTGTTTTAAAAGGTACATTTTGCTGTTTTGTTTTGCTTATAATTATGCTAGCCCCTAATGAAGCAGACAAGCTATTCAAGAGGGACATCATTATCTTGCTTTAATAGAGCTGTTTATCCTTCTAATGTTTCCATTTCCAGTGTTGTTATTTGGCTGGGGTATCAAAGTTCATTTCATTCATTCGTACCTAAAAAATGAAGCCTCTAAAAAAATATATGTATTAGATGATTTGATCAATATTTTGCAGTTAGAAAGGATCAATCAGGTCTACAATAGGTCTTATTTCTGATGGACAGCTGTGTCTTTCTCCATGTGGATTTGTTTTAATAAAAGCAATAATGTGTCATTATTCCACAGAGTCGAAGAGCGCACAACATCGAGCTGAAGGGAGCTGTGGTCATTTTTGATGAAGCCCACAATGTGGTAAGCAGTTTTGACAAAAGAGTTTGTACAGAATTATAATACGGTAGCTGCTGTTAAAAATGGTCAGCCTGGAACTGAATGTGTTTTGGTGGTGGTTTTTGTTTGTAAGTAAATAAAGGTGTTTTTAATTGATGTAATTGAAAGGAATTTGTTACAATAGGAAATTCAGTGGCACAGTTATTACTAAGATAATAGTCACATGTTTTATATGTTTACGTGCAATGAAAATTATTACAGCAGGTGAGTATTATTGCTGTTATTTGAAATGGAACTGCTTTCCTCTGGGCATTCCCAAACCTCTGCATGTGGTGAAAGCACTATCGATATGTCATGCATTGATTTATTGAGTATGAGAATTAGAATGACAATGTATAGAATGAAAACAGGAGTACAGTAGCACAGTCGCTCAGGCAATGTAAAAAAAAAAAAAAAAAATGCTGGTGTTTAGGTAAGTAGAACTAATGTGAAATTGAAATCTTCAATAGAAAACAAAGTAGGACACTGTACCAGAGGAATTAATTGTCAAATTGTAGGAAACCTTGGCTGCTGTTTCAATGAGCCTGTTCTTTGTACAGGGTCTGTATAACACATTTTATTCCAGACAGCTGTGACAAGCATTCTCTCTTGCAGTAATTCTCCCTTCTGAAGTGCAATGCATTCTTGACAGCCATATCTGGTTTAACATGGTTGCAAGTCCTCATCCCATAACAAGATTCATCTTAGAAAAGAATAATTTAAAGCAGTAAAAGAAAACAAAAAAGAGAATTCGTGGAGGAGATGACATTCCTCGTTCCAAGAGGATGCACGTTTTTGTTCATTTAGAAATTGCTTCCTGCCTGCATCTGTTTATGAAGACACTTCTACGTGTTACACCTAAATAAATGGATATCTGGAAATTGTGTGTGCATTCATTGTTGGCGTCATAAGTTGGATATCCTATGTACACGTGGTTACAGAGTAAAGGTTAAATAGTAACAAGTACTAAAATCAACCTCATTACAAGCACACATAATTATCTCCTTGTTTTACAGTATGGGGTTGTGAACGATGGGTATATTATTCATGCAGCTTGAGCTACACATGGGATCATTTCTCCAGAGAGAGATAAGTGATGTGCTCTGGGTGGCTGACATTTACTAACATCCTTGTTCTCCACTGAAATGGCTTAAAATGTTGCAAGTTCAAAGGCTGCTTCCAGTAAACTTCTTTGTGTAGGTTAAGGTTGTTATTATTATTATTATTAGAAATACATATGTACTCCATATTGGCGTTGAATATTTCGAAAGTGTCAGTGGTCATTAAGTATAATACATCAAAAAGAAGCGGAAATTGCTCCTTCGTTAAAGCAGAGGCATGGAATTGTGTAATTTTATTTTCTACATAGTGGGAACATGATTTCTAATAGGAAAAACTGCTTTACTGTTCCTGCAGCAACATTTTTCTTTCTTTCTTTGTTTGCTGTTACAGTTGTTAAGAAAATGCTGTTCCTTTTTTCTGTTCCACCATTGATGCTGTGGCACTGTTGCTTTTATTCCAAGATAATTGTAACTTGGGGAGGCAGATCTGAATTTCTGCCAAGATTTGCTTCCTGCAGCTACAAGCTTAGGGCAGGCTGTGCTGCAAAGTCATATATCATACTGAACAAAATCCAACATGTCAGCTGCGAGATTTCAAATATAAAGGGAATAACAAAACTACATGGGCAGTAAAGCAGACACAATAAAGACGAATACCTTTTAAATCTGTGTTGTATTCACATCACACAGATGTGTCTGTGTTACTGTGTATAATCAATACAGGGAACAGGTTTCGAGCAGTATAATGGAGCCAGTTTGAAAGATTTGTCCTTTATTTTCAACAATTCTTTTCATTTTTAGGAGAAGACGTGTGAGGAGTCTGCCTCGTTCGACCTGACTCCTTATGACATCGCAACAGCAATCGAAGCTGTGAACCGAGTGCTTTCAGAACAGGCCAGGAAGGTCGGGCAGAGTGATGAAGAGTTTCACATGGAAGCGGCTGTCTCAGGTTTGCCCTTGCCAGCTTGGCAGTTTGAAATGTGAAACCCCCGAATAATCTGTTGGTTTACAGGCTTTAAAACAGAACTAGAATAACGAAACCCTTTTATGATGCGTTTAGTAGATTCAACCCCTCCCCTTTATCACTATCCCTAAGTGGCCTGGATTAAATAAGTTACTTCAAATCAGTTGAAGACATTCCTTGAGGCCTCTGCTGACATGTATCTACGCTTACTGTTTATCTAACTTACAAATACCTACAATTTTTGCTGGACTGAAAATGGATGTCGTTGATATAGCTAAAATCAAAAGTAAGTTGTGACACTATTTAATTTATATAACGAAAATATATCTTGCTAACTTGTATCTGTCATATCGGGTAACAGGTTTAAATGAATATTATTTTGAATGCAAAATTGAATGCAGAGCCTATGTGATATATTTGCCAGTATGGAATATCTTCGCTGGTTATTATTATTGTACAAGGTGTGTATCGATCATAAGGATGGTAATTAGCTAACCAGGGAGTTTGAGATGTTCAAGGGCTGTACAGTAATGTTCCATGCTATAGTGTAAAAAACATCAGACTGCCTTAATTTCCAAGGGTGTTGCATTCCTGGACAGATGCCAGAAAGCAAAACACAAGAGGCTTAAAACCCGTATTGGAAACGTTAGTATGTTTGCTCTTTATGACCTATGAGTGAGACTGTTTAGACCCCGCTGTAAAATTGTATGTAAAGTTTTTTTGAGGTGCTAAAGGCACAATATATCAACAAAAAAGTAGAAAAATGCCAAGCATTCACCAAAAACTAGCAGTCTTGCTTTCCAGTTTTACAAAAATATATTTCGCTAGAAGATTCAAAACAAGAATACAAAAATAAAGGAAACAATTTCAAGATTGAGAATCCGCAGAGTCTACTGTATCAGCAGAATGTAGTGCAGGCAAGATCATTTATTTGTATTGATTTATAAATCAATACAAACAACATTTAGAAACCTTTTTTTAAAAAGGATTTTTTAAATGATTTAATGTTGTTTAACCCTTTTTAATGTTGTCATTAAATTAAATGACGTTGTACAATATGCTGGTGATACCTGTCAAGGGGTTCACTGTAAATTCCTTAAAAATGAAATACAAAAACAACCTTTTTTGAACCGTTGTTTTATTCCCATCAAAGTGATTCTTCTGGATCTTGAAGCTGCCATTGACTCAATTGATCTACCTGTAAATGGCATCAAGCCAAGTGTAACACACCAGTGTACTGCAAGAAACAACAAGGCCTGTGACATGGATTCCCCCTTGCCAAGGACTTTAATCACAAGTATAGCCCAGTCACAAGGTATCCTAATCTTGGTCATGCTTTCTTACTTTCCCATGGTTGTACAGCTTTTTTATTTTTATTTCAAAGCCATTCATAATTTTCTATTAAACAAAATAAACACATAGGAAAGAAAAAATAAAAAAAGTAGTTTCATTCTCTTGATTCAAAGATTTGAACAGTTGAAGTCATTTCTAAATTGCTGATCTCTCTGATTTGAGGTTTGCATAAGTCTTTAGATCTAAATATGCAAGCCCCCGTTCTGTACTGGCATTGTTACAGTTTGTATGAAGCATAGGAACTTTGAAGTAACTGTTCAGTGTCAAACAGTCACATACCAGGGGTACTCGAGGGAGGACTGCATAGGTTGAAGTTGGCAGTAATTGGAGTCTGTAAAGAGCGTTGGGGCACTCATTAAAGTGCAGCAATACTGCAATAGTTTAAACTCCTCACAGAATTCCTGTAGGAAATATGTAAAGGTTATTGATGGGAGAACTTTGTTTCCTACATTTGTTGAATAATTAGTGTATTTTACCAGGAGAAATGTTCCCCCCCCCCCCCCCCCCCCCCCAGAAAACGTTGTTTTACGCACTGTAAAATTCTTACAAAAAAAATTACAATTACAATTCATTACAAACTGGTAAAGTCTAAAGTACTTGAATAACAATACACAGTGCTGCCAAAAATAAGCTGTGGGGTCACCTTGCCTATTGATGAGTATCAGGCTAATGGTCATTCTATCTTCTGCATACTGTTGTGTTTGGTACTGAGACTGAGCTATTAAAGGCTGAAGTTTTTCCTTCACAAAATATTGTACTTTTAACTATTTTTTAAAAAGCTGTTGTTCATCATCAGACATACATTGAAATTAAGATAGAGAGTGAGACTGAGCCAATGTCTAGTCATTTAGGCAGAGATATGTCGCTGTAAATTAGGTTTGATGTTCCACAACAAATGTTGTTTGAATAAAAAAATACCACCGTCCTTTTTTCAATTGTAACTTCTGAAAAGGCTGCTTTTATGATTTTCTATGAATTCTGGCTATAACAGGGAGTTATTTAGCTCTTTTGTGTAGCTTTACCTGTGCCATTTTAAAAGTATCAAAAGGTCAGCCCATGCTTCTGCAGATATAGTGCCAGCCCCTGCAGGGCACTGTCAAACTGACACCACAGTAAATTAGCTCCACGATCGCATGACACATTGTAACCTTTTATATATCGAACAAGGATTGTTAGGAATTACAGAACACTGACTCTCTGATTAATGAGAGTGGAGCTGAATTTAAAACAATAATAATAATAATAATGCTGTGATGAACATGAGTTCTTCATGTGCCAATATTCTTTCAAAATTCAAATGATTATTCTGACAAATAGGCTAAAAAAAATAAAATATATATATATATATATATATATATATAATATGGATTTCTTACAGATTTATTTCAGATTATTTATGCATACGTTTCCATTGCATTGCATTATTTTATACCTGGTCATTTTAGCCTCTGAATACATTTCAAAAATATGTTTTAAAAGTTTCTAGCATGGCTGTTTCCAGACAGCACTCTGGAAAATCTCAGTTTCCTTATTACTTTGCTGCTCCTGGAAAGGTAAGACAATGAAGACTATGGATTTCAGCTGGTGTTACATGGCGAAGCACATAAATTCTGGAAGCATTTTCTAATAGCAAATCCCCTGTGTGACTATTTTATAGCTGTAAAAGCAATGTGCTGTGTACTGTTACAATCTGATGGATTTTTCATATGTGACTCAAGCCCACTAGGTACTCCTCTGAGATCACACATGTCTGATTTTCAACTGTAATATAAAAATGAAAATTAACCAAGAATTTATTTTTTATATACAGCTTTATATTTGAGCTTTTTAAAAAGGCGCAGCTGACATTTGAAACAAAATCTAGTGTCCTGGAAGCTGTGGAGATGATAACTGGGTTTCTGGCAGGAAGTAAGTAGTTACTTACTAGTCTACTATATTTTAACAACACATGTGCTTTTCATAAGTCATGCTTATAATAAATCTAAGAGGTATTGGGTTTTGTAATATTTGATAATAGACTTAGCATAGCGAAATGTTATGTTGCATTATCTAATACACATAGAACTAACTATAACCCACAAATCCAGATAATGCTAGCTGCAGATTTCTGCCTGCAAAATCTGTTAATTCAGTGTTCTTATACTGTTTGTTTTTCATTTCATCAAGAGGTAAAGGGAAGGATTTGATATCTTTGCAAAGGTGATAGAATACTGTAACTGTTTCCTGAAAAAAAAAAATATCTTTCAATCGAACAATGTGTGCTTGTTTCATATTGAATCTAATGTTGATATGCAGTGGTGCAGAGAAAGATAAATCAAGGGTTAATTTATTCGCTGCCCTTTTGTGTAAATCATTTACAAATAATCCATTAACCGCGCCTGGGAGCATCATTCCACTGATTAGCACCATACATGTTGCTTGCAGTGATGTATTTATTACATCACATGGATGCTTCCCATAAAAGAATAAACATGTGACACCAGATTGCAAGCACTGTCACTGCAGTGTTTCATGTCTGCTGGCAGTTTCTAAGGCACTGCATGGATAGTTAACTAGCGGGGGAGAGAGAAATGAACCAGACCAGTATAGGTCACGTCTTAATGACGCAGAAGAAAAAGGATCAATACCTATTGAGAAGCCTCGCTGCTTGGCGATTGTATTACTTTTAAGTCTGCTCTTTTTTTTTTTTTTTTTGTAAGTGATGGCATTTTTATAAACACATTGGGATTACAAAAGCTCTCAGATATTATTCAGGTAAGGAAAGCTATTGCAATGTGGAATATACACAGACTTCAGCGCTGATATTGAACCTGCAGTAATCTTTAATGGCAATGAAAAAGTTTAATTAAAAGGAAGTACAATTGGGGAAAAATAAAAAACAAACAAACAAAAAAAAAAAAATTGGATGTTCTGTTTTTTGTGTGCAATGTACATAACATTCAGACTATAAGATTTAAGAGGCACATAGATTCTCATGCACCTTGATGTCTTATTAAAAGTCTTTCCAGGCAGTATTGCCCTGGCCCTAGAAATTCGTTCTTCTTGCTTGAGTTTTGCGAACAGTCTCTGTTCTATGCTCTGGAAATGTTATGCTGTATTCCAGTAAGCCCCTTGCCATTTGCTTATGTGTTATAGGGTGGCAGGTTTACTGTTACAATCCCATTTTCTGAGGCTTTCAGTGACACGCTGCTGTGCTGAAGTAAACAAATGCTGTAGCAATTTCCCATACATGTTTTCAAATTTTATAATGCAGAATCCTAATTGTATTTTGCTGGCCTGTGTAGTAAGTTGTACTGTATATAAATATATAGCAGTTTATTGATTGATTGCTTGTATTTATGTCTTATGTATTTAATTGTGTTACAGAGACAATGAGTGTTTATTACTGTAAGTACTCAAATATTACTCTTATTTCTTTTTTTTAAATGTGTGCTCTTTTCAGTTCTAGTTGTCTGCCCTAGATGTATGTAACACACGCTCGATCAGCCTACATTCGTAGACGAAGTGTCTTTTAAAGATGTAAGGTCCAGAGATACCATTTTGAATCGCTGTGCAGTAGGTGGTGCTGGCACTAATAGATAGACACTAGCTTGATCTAGTCTACATTACATATGTCAAAGGCACGCAACTTGTATTGAAGAACAGCTCCTGAACACATGGTCAGAGCTGCTGAACACAGAATTACCAAACAATAAATAAATGCAGTATTTGAGTAATTGCAGCAAGAATAATTACAAACAATTAAAAAAAGGTAAGGGAAAAAATATAGAAGCTTCTGAGTGACTAGTTCTTCCAGTGTTTCTCAACTCCATGTTGAAAGACAAACACACTCTGTCATGTTAGTGGCCTTTGAGGACCCGGAGTGGAAACCACTGCACTTATTCCTAAAACTGTATTTACACAAACTCTTCAGTTACTGTATTCCTCTTCCCTTTGTTAGATTGTTTTCAGCAGTGATCCACCAGATGGCAGTATTGCTCTTGCCCTGGAGCAGAACATTGGAAAGCATTATAAGGTTAAACAAAGTCTTTTATTTAGTTATTTTTTATAAGCAAATAATATCTAGCATGTGATTATAGAAAGTGTTTTTTTTTTTTGTCTGCTTTAATAGGTACATATCCAACCAGATAACAGCAATCAGAAAAAGAAACAGAATACTGATATATGGTCAGCATCTGCAACAAAAAAGCAAGGTATGGCTTTTTTCTGTCCTCATGCCTTTTTATGATGATTCCATTCTGAGCAGTTCATAATTTTCTCCCCTATACAGCATGTGATATTTAATGTGTCTAGTGCAGTGGTACTCTACACTGGCCCTCAAGATCTATTCCAGTCCTGGTCTTTATTCCAGCCAGGTCCTAAATTAGTTAATTGCCTCTTAGCAGCTTCAGTTAACTACATTAGAACATGCTTGTAGTAAAAAGCTGGACTGGACAGAGTTGAGTATCACTGATCTAGTGACTTAAGTTTCTTTTTGTATTG
Source organism: Acipenser ruthenus (assembly GCF_902713425.1). Taxonomy (NCBI): domain Eukaryota; kingdom Metazoa; phylum Chordata; class Actinopteri; order Acipenseriformes; family Acipenseridae; genus Acipenser; species Acipenser ruthenus. Next base: position 7,857,315 of record NC_081206.1, on the reverse strand, counting down.
CTGTCAATATACAGAACCGGTACACTAGATGGCGCTGGCTCTTATAACTAAGCAGACACTGCTGATCTAGCCTGTGTTACATATGTTGGTAACAGACATGGAAATCATACAGCATGCATCCTGTATGGCATGTTGTGTCAAATCAGTCATGCAGATGTTTATAGAAAAAGAGGTAGAGCGCATGTGGCTGTTCAGTTCATGTAACCTGCAAGTCATTTGGGGTATTGAATAAACACCAGTGCTTTTAACTTCTTAAGGGTTCAAATACATCAATTCCTGGAAATGTTTTTGCTGCGCAGGAGATGTTTAATTGACTTAGTATTTATGTATTTATTTGTAGGGAAAGTATTGAGTTACTGGTGCTTCTCCCCTGGATTTAGCATGAATGAGCTGGTACGCCAAGGAGTACGATCCATCATCCTGACAAGCGGAACCCTCTCCCCACTCTCCTCTTTCACATCCGAAATGCAGATGTTAGTCATGTTGTTAGGTGTCGTTTTTCTATTCGAGAGTAAACGAGAATTTAAAAACAAGGAAGGGAGGAAATCATTTTAGTTTTTTGAGGAGTAAGAACAATGGGAATTTGCAAGAACCAAAGTGAACTGATTTTTGTTCCCTGTATATTGAGTTTGTGAACATATGATGCGCACTAGTTATGAAAACCATCAAGTAAAAACACAAAATAGGCTGCAGTCGCATGTACCTTGAATCAGTTTGGCCCCAAGGCAGCCAATTATAACTCTGATACTGCAATATGATCTAGAGCTTTTTCCAGGGAGAAATAAATGTGATGTAATACTCAAATTATATATCACATTTCTCAGTTTAACTGCATAAAGGAATAGTAACAATCTTCACTGCTTGTTATCGCTTCCATTTAAACAGTAAACTGAGAAATGTTATACATAATTTGATGATTAAACCACATTTAAGATATCTTTGTTTTCTGCAAACCTCTGTATATCTGATTTTGAATAAACCCAGATCTAAGCATCAGTTTTAACAGTAGTAGAAGTCAAACTGTAGTGTAAATGTACATTGCCAAATTAGATTACATAGGGTTGCAGTTATGTATAGGTTGCTTTATTGTTAGTTTGAAAACCTAATAGATAGTATCTTTATTGTAGTGAGTTTCCTGTTACCCTGGAAAACCCCCATGTGATTGATAAACATCAGATCTTTGTAGGAATTGTCCCTAAAGGGCCAGATGGGATCCAGCTGAGTTCAGCGTTTGACAAAAGGTAAATGCGTCATATCAGTTGGATACATTCCATATGTTTTTTTTTTCTTTTTCAGTTTTTCAATTTGCCAACTGCACCAAAAGAATAAGTAGAAATTACACAACAAATGTATTTTATTTATGTGTGTGTAAATTTTACAATGAACTTTAACAAGCGTTTTAACCAGCAGAAAATGTTATTTGAAAGCAGTGTGTTGCTGAAAGACATTTAACGTGGTGTCCTTTATTTGTGCTTTTAAGGTTTACACCTGATTACATGGCATCTCTGGGAAAGACTGTCAGTAAGTGGCATACTATTTTATATTTGTATTATTCTAATATTAAATCTTGATTTTTGATATGATGAGTGTATATTAGAACAGCTAGACGCATGGTTTATCGAATACAAGCTCATTTATTATTAGACTTAGGCATGTGACGTTAAGGATGACACGGTACACTCTTCCAGTAATATACAAGGTGGAAAAACTACACTGTAGGGAAAATGATTTGCTCACGTGGCTTTGTGGTGGAATGCAGGGCGTTCGGAAAAGCGTATGACTCATTTAAATATAAGGAGCGATGCATATATTTCAACTGGCAGTTGCTGGCGCTGGATTTTCCGTCGCCCTCCTCCAGCTGTCAACGTGTGTGTGCCTGGCAAATTATTATACTCTAGCAACGCTTTGGTGGCAAAATCAGCCACCCATTGAATTCCCACTTGTTTCTGAATTCCTGCCAGAAATAAACAAATCCGCATCGCTGTGAGGTGAGAAGAGATGCTATTATGGAAACATCCTCTCAAACAGACTGATCACTTACAGTCTACACATTGTTGGGTTACTTTGCAGGACTGTTATTCAGTGTGGTTACATGAACTTTGTTTTGTGTCTTCCAGTCATGTAAACACTGGATTATAGTTGGAGTATCCGTTTTCAGTCATGTAAACAGAAAACTAATATTCTGATTTTGTTTAGTTTTTTTCAAATGAATGCACTGACTGTTACCCTGGTAGGATGATGTTCTAGTTTTTGAAGAACTTCTTAGGAGGTATAAAGAAACGTCATGAACTTAAAGTTCAGTTTCCCAAGAAAATACCATCAGAATATATTTATAATAATGATTTTTTCACTTTCATTGCCAGCTAATGTTGGACGCGTGGTACCACATGGGTTATTGGTTTTCTTTTCTTCCTACCCTGTCATGGATAAAACTATTGAGTACTGGAAGGTATGTAGTTTACCTGAGAGTTGGTATTGGGACATTTGTGTAGTTTATGGAGAAAACATTAAATGAATCTCTACATTTTTCAGGATAATGGGCACAGTAGCCGAATAGAAGACATGAAGCCCATGTTTGTGGAACCAAGGAATAAAGGAGCCTTCACAGAGGTTGGTCTTTTTACACGATGCCTGTCTAGTTAATTAGAAATATTGTCCATAGTCTTGCCTGCGGTTAACTTTTTCTACCTTTTTCACTGTGCAGACACCTGTAATGTGAGGTTTACATCCTTAGCGTCTTGTTTTAATTGCATAATGTAATTATTAAAATACATAGATTTATCATGTATGTATTTTTTTTTCTGTGATCAGGTTATGGACGGTTATTATGCAAAAGTCAGTGATCCAAAAACAAATGGAGCAAGCTTCTTTGCAGTGTGCAGAGGAAAGGTATATATCATTTATTTGTGTGTGTGTGTGTGTGTTTTTGTAATATTGATATATTTTTTGATCGGTGGATTACTAGTGCTGACAGTTTCCGTATTCATTTCTTTGAAAAGGTCTACTTCACCCTGTATTGTAATGAACTGCTGCCCATTGTAAAGTGTTGCCCAGTCTGGCCCTGGCTGCATTATCTATGCCTATCAAGGCTTTTACTGCAAACAACTTGGGTACCCTTTTGTATCTGGGTTGGTGGTAGTTTTGTAACATTAACAGGGTTATTTCCACACAAAACACTGTGTTCTGCTCTTGGCACAATAACATTTCATGCATCTTTCCATAGTGGCATGTTATATAATGAACTAAAACATTGCTATAAAACATACATGTTATTGTGTCTTATTTGTAGGCTAGTGAAGGGCTGGATTTCTCAGAAACAAATGGCAGGGTGGTCATCATCACAGGTCTACCGTTTCCCCCTAGAATGGACCCCAAAGTTATTTTAAAGATGCAGTTTCTGGATGAAATGCGAAGGAAAGCAACTGGTGGAGTAAAGGTAATATTGGTCTCCTATTGATAGATACGTGACTAAAAGTACTGCATAGGTACTTGATGTCCAGCGAATCTTGAATGATAAATACATGTTATGTATCGGTGGGATTTATAGTATGAATAATTTCTATGTAAAATTGTCCATCATTAATGATCATTTTATCTTATTACACACCATAATATATTATGTACTATCCTAGTGATGCATAATCATATCGTGATAGATCAATTAGCCACTGACAAACCGATTTGAATCTAGTTAATGTCATAGGGCAATATGACATTTATGAGGGACAGAATGACCTTTTAATGTAAATGTGAAATGCCATTCAGCAATGAGCAGTACAGAGAAGTACTACCGCACATCCAAATAATATACATGAAACCATGTGCATTGTGTGCCAAACTATTATTTGTTTATTTAGCAGACGCCTTTATCCAAGGTGACTTACAGAGACTAGGGTGTGTGAACTATGCATCAGCTGCAGAGTCACTTACAATTACGTCTCACCAGAAAGACGGAGCACGAGGAGGTTAAGTGACTTGCTCAGGGTCACACAATGAGTCAGTGGCTGAGGTGGGATTTGAACCGGGGAACTCCTGGTTACAAGCCCTTTTCTTTAACCACTGGACCACACAGCCTCCTAAAGTACTCTGAGAATTAAACAGAATGATACAAAACAGTATTTCTCAGAAAGTTACCTGTACATTTTTATTATTGCCTTCACTAAACTGAGAAACTAAATTAACAAGGCATCCCTACATACCGTAAAAATGCAGCAGCGACTCTCACAGTAATTATGAACACGAGAATTAATTTTAACACAATGGTTATTAACACAGCACCACCCTGCACACGTTAAATACAGCAGCAGCAGCAGCAGCAGCTCTAGATTAGTCTTGCGATCACAAGTCAGTTTTGAAAAGAATAAATAAACCTTTTGAATTTGAGTTTGATGATGATGCGTTATCAGGTTACAAAACAGTACTGTATCGGTTTTTAAGTGGTTGGCAACTAATCGCTATCAGTGCCAAAAAGGTGTTCTTTTAAACAAAGTTCCTGTTCCGTTAGGCGGAGCATTTACAATGGGAACATTCAGTTTCACCACAAGGTTGTTCCCTAAGCCTAAGTGTTCTCTTAGGAGGTGTTGCTATACGCAGAGACTACTGTATTATAGTTTCTTCACTTTGTGCCCGTTAGGGCCAGCACAGGTACAGCTCGGTAGTGCAAGCACTACTGAGAGATTTAAATAGTCCAATGTGGTCTGAACGTAACCTCTTTCTCTTTCTCTGTTGTTCAGTTTTTATCAGGGCAGGAATGGTACAGGCAACAGGCCTCTCGAGCTGTGAATCAGGCCATAGGCAGAGTCATCAGGCATCGACAGGATTTTGGAGCAATATTTCTCTGTGATCACAGGTTTGCAGCACATTCAAGCTATTCTTTGACTTGTAAATATTATTCTTGTCTATAGCGCAGTCCCAGTTTTTGGGTGCTTACAACTTCTGATTGCCTGTTTTTTTTTAGTTTTATGATAAAGCATGTTTCCGACAGCGGCAAATTTAATATTAGCTTCAGCTTAACGATCTTTAAGTGAAATGTTTAATCTTAAATGATCCACGTACCAAAAACCTTCTCTGTAATGGGAATTGTATTAGTGGAGTTTGAAGAAGTTTGGGTTTTCTGAGAAGCAACTCTCACCCATTTAACAAGCATGGTTTTAAATACTGCATACATTGCTTTTTTTTATTATTATTTTTTTTTTTTAGGTTTATGAATACCGATGCTAGAGCACAGCTGCCATCGTGGGTCCGTCCCTTTGTAAAAGTGTATGACAACTTTGGGCACATAATCCGTGATGTGTCCCAGTTTTTCACAGTTGCTCAGAAAATCGTAAGTCGAACAGCTCGAGATTACTCTACATACATGTACATATTTGTTTTAAACTGTTCTCTATAATTAACTATTTTTTTCCCCCCTGAACTATTTTTAATCTCTTTTGCTAATCTCATTCTGTTAAGGGTTTTTACCAAGAACTCTTATTGTAGAACAAGGAAGTTCTAATTGATTGCACTGAATGCACAGTAACTCCATAGAATAAGAAAGGCATGCACTTACTGGAGGTGAAGTTGGGGAAATTAGGATGCAGGAAAAAGGACAGACTGGTGTATTGTGTGGAGGGTGAAGGTTATGTGGTCTCCAGTAAGCAATATGCAGTGTGAAAGTTGTATTCATAACAGCTGGTCCTCTTTGCCCCCCAGATGCCACCCCCCAAGAGCAAGTTTTCAGCCAACTGTGGTGCAGTTTGTTCAGCTGAAGATGCATCCAGTGGCTGCTCGTCGTCTGGTGGCTCATTCTCATCTGGTGGGAACTCTTTTGTGAGGAAAGCCAAGATGTTGGATTCCCACGTGCCAAGTCTTAAAAAAAGACGGCTAGGTATGGGGAGAGCTGTGTTTGGAAATGGGGGATATTTTCACTTAATTCCTTATTTCTTTTCATACTTGTGTTACAAATTTGCTATGTGGAAAAGTACCGTAGTTACCTAACGTCATAACTTCGAAGTGTATTTCGTTTTTCGTGCGCCCTCTCTCTTGTCTTGCAGATGGTGGTTTGCACTCCGACGGGGATGGCATGGCAAGTCTTTGTATCGAGTATGAAACTGATATGGATTCGGTGCGAAGGAAGCCAGTGGGTCTGCTGGATGCTCTGGAGCACAATGATAAAAAGCCAGGGCAAGAGACGGAAAAACTTGTAGGGGAAGAAAAGGTAAAAAAACAACACACCAGCCTCCATGATTAATGATGTGTGTTGTTGTGATTCGTAAAGGTTGCATTAAAGTCACTGTATATCTAGATACACATCTTGATTGACTGCTGTGGTCACTAATTATAGACTATTAACCTGTATCACAAAAGAATGTAGCACTATGGAATGTTTGACGGTTAATGTAGGACACCAAAATGCTTTCCTTGTGGCATATTTTGATTTGCATCAAACCAGGTTTGGTGTCATTAAACCAGTCTGATGACTTTTGTTTTTATTATTATTTATTTCTTAGCAGACGCCCTTATCCAGGGCAACTTACAATCGTAAGCAAATACATTTCAAGTGTTACAATACAAGTAATACAATAAGAGCAAGAAATACAATAACTTTTGTTCAAGTGTGACAAACCACAATTCAATAATATAGCAGATAATAGTGATAGTTACATCAGGATATGATTAAATAGTGATAGTTACATCAGGATATGAAAAAATACAAAATACTACAGGTTAAACACTTGGCAGATTACAGTATTTTTAAAGGGATTCCTTATTGTTGTTTGTTTTAACCATTCCTACTACAGTATAATTATGTAGGGAGTTGTCTCAGTGGAGGGACTGAGAATGTAGAAAGCCTATCAACAGAACAAACAAAACCTCCCTTTTAGTCAACACTGACTTGAGGTTATAGTAAAACACATGTCATAACATAAATAGACTCAAATTTCCTTTGCGTTCCCAGCATACCAATGAGCTGTAGTATTTGTTCATCAATTGAGGTTGGGATGAGACAAAGGGCTAATACGTACTACCAACACACTTTCCTTTATAAAAGACACGCAAAGGATGACATTTAGTGAACATGAACGCAGTTGGAAATGAAAACACACGAGTCAGAGGGAAATCGGTGACTGGTTACTGACGAGCAGGGAGGAATTAGAACTGATTCTGGGATTTACAGTTTTTAGAAAGAAAAAAAAAAGTTCTTGAGCTTATTTAGTTTTTAAAAATACATATTTCTGTAGACGAATCTTAAACATGCTGCATTTCTTACATTTATTTTCTTTACAAGAACTGAAACTCCTCGGAGGCTTGCCCTTAGACCAAGCTGGTTTTCCTGTGACTGGTGTTTATCAGTGTCGACTGTGTTCCATCAATAGAATGTGTAGCATTGAAATACCAGCAAGGATCCATCGATACACGTTTAGCGCAGTGTGTGTGTATTTCAAGTAGGGAAATGTGAGACCTGTGAAGTGATTGCAACATACATTCAATACGATTTACTAGAATGATTTTATAAGCTCTGTGTCCACCAAGACTACTACCCTTTAACTCAATATTATCCATCAGTGTGTCCCTTCGAGTGTGTATAATACAGTGGAAACAGCCAGCTTGCAGGGTTATCATTTGGATAATAAAAGCTCGAGCTGTTTAGATCATTATAATGGACTCCCAAGGTCTTTTTTTTGTATTCATTTTTTTAATGCTAGTTTGCATATTCATTCGTAAGTTAAAGGGCCATGCTGTGGCGTGATAACACACTGTACTACCAGCAATAACATTTAGCAATGCATTTCCTGTTTCAAGAAAGCACAGCCTATTAATGTTTTTAAAAGTAACATGACATTCTAAATATTTAATGTTACATTTAAAGGAGTTGAAATGTCTAAAAGAAAAAAATAACAAATTATTTCAGAGGATTAGTTGGAATTATATGAGTTTCAGGTACAAAAAAATATTTCCTTTTTTTCCTTTCACTTCTTACTTTTTCTGTGAATAAAGTAAACAGTCAAGGATGTGTGAGCAGGTGGGTTTAATAATTTAATTCAGGTTTCATGTTGTAATTGTTTCAGTTTCTTCAGTTGTTAAATAATTAACCATGGTGGTACAAGAACAGCCAGAGACTAGTTATCATTTATTTGTGATTCAACAGTATAAGCACCTGCTTGTTTCTTTCCTTGAAGATCCTGTTTGCAAGGTCATTATGCAGTGAGAAAGGGCATTGAGAGTGTGTGCATGTGTCAGATTTACATTTTTGGTTTAAGATCTTGATTGGCGTCAAAGTCAGTACTGCATGTCCAAATCGGATTAACATTTGCTATTGACTTTTCTTACTGCAAGTTGTTTCACTTTTTGTGAATGGAGATTGTGGTGACCAAACATTAAACAGGTGGTGAAGAAGTACAGTAATAATCACTATCACCTGTTTTTACTATATATGCTATTCTCACACTTTTCATCTTGCTGTCCGCTTTTACATTTTAATCTAACAACCAAAACCATTTTGCGTAAAGGCTGGGCGTCTGTCAACATTGTCTCTGCAACATGACAAGCGCATGGAGGATGAGCAGCGGGGAGGCAGAAAGAAAATTAAACTGGTCCATGATTGGGTATGTGCTTTTACCTGACTTCAACCAGGAGATTAAACCCAAATAAAGAAATGAAACATTTTAAAGCTGCAGTGACCATCACTAATACAGGATGTTTTGCATGTTTACTACATTGATCCAGAGTTCAAGACAGTGCTCAAGTGTGTTCTCTTGAGAAAATAAAATCTGGAAAAGCTTTATTCATGTTTTGTTTTGTGTGTTTTTTTTAGAAGAAGAATGAAGTGCCAGCCTCTGAGCAGACCAAAGCTGAAAAGGCCAAGCTTTTCATGGCTGCAGTAAGGAAGTCGCTGAGTCAGGCGAATTCTGATCACTTCACACAGGCAATGCAGAAATACAAGAAAACTGATGACTTTGAAGCCATGCTGGCTGACCTGGCCTCTCTCTTCACTGGGGATCCAAATAAGCATTGCTTATTAAGAGGTAGGCTAATCGGGTTAACCATATTTAACATTGAGCTGACCACTGTTATTGTCATTGTTATTTAGTAATTTAGTAGGCACTTTTATCCAAAGCAACTTAGAGACTTGGGGGTGAACTATGCATCACAACTGCTGCTGTAGTGTCACTTACAATAGGACCTTGGTTTTACATCTCATCCGAAAGACGGAGCACAAGAAGGTTAAGTGACTTGCTTAGGGTCACACACAGTGAGTCAGTGGCTGAGCTGGGATTGAACCAGGAACCTCCTGGTAACAAACCCCTTTCTTTAACCACTGGACTTATAATAAATGTTCTAGGTGTTTTGGAGGGGCTTTTCTTTATATTTAGGTTTTTATGATTTTATTCATGCGGCATGTTTCTTTTTAAACTGAAAAGTATAAAGAGGTTTAAAAGAGTACAGAGAAGCTTGTGGAGGGTGTTGGAAAAAGAATGGATATTTTTTATAATATGGAGGTGGTTTAGATGAAAGACATTTAATCAGTGCAATATTCAGTGACGGTAAATTCTGGAGGAAAGATAACTATGTTTTATATTAGCATAATTCTCAGAATAACAACAGTAAGGGGAATTAATTTGCAAGACACACATCCGGTATGCAAATATAATTGAATTGCATTAAGACTAATGGCTGATACAAAACAGGTGACATTATAGCAAGATGTAAATGTAAATGAACAACACCCATTGAATGTCAGCCAGGAAAGTATGTAAGAATAAGAGTCATTTCAAATACAAAACATATGTTGGCATATTTTGCACAGTTACCATTTATATATGCAGCTTTGTTACCATTTTAATTACGTAGGCCACCTTGCATAAAAAGTCCTATTCAGTCATTTACTGTATAATAATGTGTAATATCCTCAGTGCCAGACTTCCGCAAGATCTTGTTGCATGACAAGTCTGTCTAGATCATTTGTCTTTTGTTAGTTCAGTTAGCTGCTGTTTAATTATTTAAAGACATTGTTAATGCATCAACTATTCCACACTGATAAAGAAGCCATACTGAATCAAAAAACATTCTTTAAATCGCTTGTGGGTTCAAGCTTTGTGAATAGAGCCCGAGTCCCAAACCAGACTTTCTGGGAAATGTGGCGGTCTGGCTGTGGTGAAAGATGCATTAGTAAGCACAAGCATAGTGCGATTTCTATATTTATGTGTTTTACTTTTTATTCTCATAGATTTTTATCAGTTTGTTCGTCCGCATCACAAAAAGCAGTTTGATGAGGCCTGTTGTGAACTGACTGGGGAGGGATGTGGCTATAAACCTGAACACTCTTTGTCCAAGGAGGAGAAAGAGAAATTAATGCAAACAGCAGGTACGAAGTACTGCACATCCTCCCACTGAGGGGATGTATAATAGAAGACACCCGACTAGAGAAAATGGATATCTACATTTACTTAAATATGTCCAGTTGTGTTACTTCCTGTTTGAGGGATTTCCCCCCCCCCCCCCCCCCCCCCCCCACACAAACTGATTCAAAAGAAGGTGTTAATAAAGAAGGTAGTTACTTGGTATGAGGGGTTAAAAGGAACTTCGTAAAATGAGTTCCGCAGCCTCCTCTTGGGTCTATGCATGTGTTTTCAAAGCTGGGCTATTAAAGGGGAAGTCTAATTCAGATTATTTTACCTGTATTCTGCTCCCCTTGTTAACTCTGCACTTTTTGTTACCATGGCACCCCATTTTTAATTCTTGCAAACATGCATGAGTCCCCTTGCTTTCTTCGCACTATCCTACTAGAATATTATGTTGTAGGGCAGTCAAGAGTTCACCTCTTAATACATGCATATGGTTGATTTGAAAGGCCTAGGCGCAGCAAAAATATTAAAATCTGGGCTAAATATTGGTTTGGTTACAGATCACGCGTCCTTACAGAAATAACAAATCTCTGCTGGATTTCCTGTGCAGCCTTCCCGCTTTACCTCCACACTACAACATAGTTTTGCATGCATTGCAGTAGCTAAAGGGCACAAGATATGTGCATTACAGCATTCCGGACTTGCAGCTAGCAGTGACTTGTGCAAGTGAAATCTGTGCTTGCCTGTAAATGTGTCATTGATCTAAAAATAACTGAATGAGACTTCCCTTTGAACGTTTTGTGCATTGCTGACGCACTCCTTTTTTGCAGTTCAGTGCAAATCATAAGTTAGCTAGGTGTGGGCATTTACGTAATGGAAAACACATAAGAAAGGTGTCCTGTTTCAAGTCAAATTTGGTATGTGCATAGTTTTATACAGGTTGGTGAGCAGAGGGTGACATTAAACAGGTTTTGCTGTATTCTTTTTTTTTTTTTTTTTTCAACCCTGAAACTTACAATTAATTAGACTTATTCAGTCTTTGTTGTTCCACCTGTAAGAATTAATGGAGTAACTACCGTGACTTTGAGGACCCTAACTATTCAGATTGTTTCAGAAAAGATAGACATACAACAAAACAAAATTAGGAAAAATAAAGTCAAAAGGTGTAAAAAAAATCTCGTTTTTAGTTCTTGTTAAAAAAGCAAACTATGTAGCAAAAGACAGATCATTATGAAACTATTTGAACTTTCACTTATATTATTTTTCAATACATTTATCTTTCTGATTTAAAATTAAATGTTTAATTGCCATAATTCGGATGTTGTCAAAACAAGTTTGGATCAAATAAAACAGACATTTGGGACGTCAGCATAGCTTAGCAGTATAGGTATTAATCTCATGTAGGTTAATTAATTTAATCATAATTAATATTCCCACATGTAAATTTATAGCTCTTTAAATCTTAGTTTAGGTAAATTACTCGCAAGTATGAAAATAATGTGATTTATTTTGTATAAATAATACATTTAAAACTTCATTCATTTATTTATTTATTTAATTCCTTGCAATTTCAGTTTTAATTTTTTTATGAAGGGCGCTTCCCGTTGAGGTAAGCACATTGCTAATTAGCTGAGGTATATAATTACAGATATTGAAACTATCTGTGCCTACTAGAATCATGTTTTGGTGCCACTGTATTGTATGTGAGAACATGTAAAATGAATGTTTTATCATTTCTTTCATTGTTACCGGGGAAATGGCAGAAAAAAAAACAAAGACAGATACACCTACTGCCTCTGCGAATACATTCATTTCTTCAACGAGTTCATCCTCGCAGTTAAACACAAGTTAGCAACTAAACAAGGGGGGCTCCCACCTCAACACTGAAAAGTTAACCAAAGGTGAGTCAACACAATTTCAAATGAATTCTGGTATTGGCAAAGTTATGTTTTCATCATAGCTCACTGACATAACTCTTGTCAAGCTCCTGGGTGAAGAGAGGCGATTGTCTTGACTGGGATGAGAGTACACACACTGATCTGCACTTCTCATATTCTGTGGAGAGTTGAGGTGATCAGGGAATATAATTGGACATTCCAAATTGAAGGAAATATTGGTAATACTTTAGACTATGTAGCAGTCCATATGAGTAAGGGTGGGACTAAGACTAGAAATAATGCTGGTATGCATGTGGAATTCATTATGAATTCATTTTGCAAAAGTATTATTAGACAACAAGTTAAAAAATAAAAGATGAGGAACAGCCATTTACATTTAGCTTTTTTCTGTTCACAGCCTTCTGTTATGCGCTGTACCAATATTGTATACTCTGGTTAGAACTGATCTTTTGTTAATATATTAAAAGCTTATGGGTGTCATTCTTAAATTGCTGTGTGGTGCAAATTGATGTGTTCTTCCTTGTCAAGTTAAAGGGGCATTATATGCTCAGTGTAGTTGGCATTTGCACTTGTGCAACTGAATTTAGAGCATTACAAAAAAAAAAAAAAAAAAGAATCAGATAAGATTGAATTTAAATATTAATGAGTTCTCAACCTCTTTTCCACTCTGGCCAGTACCTGTGGCAATAAACATGTGCATTATGTAAATTCTGACATTCACAGAGTGACGTGCAATGCTGCAGATTCACATTCAAGTTCCATTCGCAAACAGCAAACGTTTTTAAAAACAAAACTACCATTTAGAATAGATTTACGAAGTTAATATTTTTAAACAAACGGCATCATTGTACAGTATATAAGAAATCATATGAGGTCATATCAAATAAACTGTTTTGAACTCAACAATAGTTCACAGATCTACAACACTGAGTTAAATAGAAAACTGTACAATATTACTTCTCATTTATTTCACATGGACACAATTAAAGATTAGTTATTTATAATCCATTTTTCTTTACAATACCAGAATATGAATAAGGAGTCGTAATTAGGCGAGAGTTAGCCAAACTTCTGCAACATTCAGTAACATTGAATAGTGCTCCTTCAGTATTTCCCTTCTGTAATACAGTGCTGTTAAATATAGAACTGAAAATGAATGACTGCAAATATTCAGCTACATCTGCCCTTTAATACAAATACTCCGTGTTCTGGGGTTGCAAATGATTGCAATTATTATTGATACCTTTCAGTGGAATCCCACTTGCCAGTTCAGTTGGTTTCCAAGGAGAAGAATATGTCTGCACCACAGAAGCTATATCTTGAAGTGTACCTTGAGGATGTGAAAAGGGCATTGGGGCCCACCAAGTACAAACAGTTCTACATGGCAATACAGACATATAAAAGGACAGATAATTACGACAACATGGTTTCTGAAACTGTAGCCCTTTTCACAGAAAAACCAGAGGACTTTCAGTTACTAAGAAGTAAGTGTTAATATTTTCAACAAATATTCCAATGTATAATAAATGGGTTAGGTACTGTAATAATGCAAGGGCGTGGTTATCCTTCTAGAATCTTGGTAGCCCTTATTCCTATTATGAGACAGTTTCAGTTGTACAGTTAATTCCGTTTCAGTCCTTGAAAGTCATGTGGGCCTATGGCTTTTTCTGTTACCATCGCCAACTGGCTGAAAAAAATAACAAGTTTAAATAATCTGTGTGTGTAGTTGCTAAAATAATAAATATTTGTGGAAAGTAACAAATACAACTTTTGGAGTTATGGCACCAATGATCTGTAGAATACTATGCCAAAAAACTTGTTTTGAAGACTGTGTTGAGCATTAAAGCCTTGTTCAATTCATCTAAATGTGCTGGATCTAAGCTTTGTCATTTCAAGTTTTAGAGACAAGCCCTTTGCTGTGCTAGTGGGTCTTTTTTTCATGTATTTTTTTTTTCTTTAAAGGTTTTAATACTGGGAATGCCCCTGTATCAGTAAGTGTTTCAAGATCAACTGTCAATTTAAAATGAGGTCCTTAATGTGAGCAAAGGCTTCATCAAGTATATTTTTCTTCATATTAGTCATAGATTTTGATTCAAGGCATTCAGAAGTCACATTTTATTCAGAAAAGGGGATGCAAACTTAGAATGCAGAAAGATTGGCAAAAATAAAAAAGTGTGCCTTATACTGGGATCCTCATATACAATATATAGATGGACAATGTTGGTCATAAAGCACAACCATTGTCTTGGTATTAATTCTGCAGTGTACACCACTTCTGTGACCCACAGGGTCTTCGTTTTCTGGTTTCTGGGGTAAACTGGGTGTATCAGTTCACAATTGTATAACATTGTTGTCTTATTTCAGGGTTTTCCATGTTTGTTCGTCCATACCACAAGCAACAGTTTATTCAGATGTCTAAAGAGTTGACAGGAACAGTGGAGGAGACTTGGCAGGATCAACAGAAAGGAAAATCATCTTGCCAAGATGACAGCAGTGCACACCCTGGAACAAGCTGTGATCAGTCAGGAAGTGATTCATATGTGATAACGCTAATACGGAAATTAGGACTTGGTATTCAAATTGGAGCCGGATTTGGACACTTTATTTATTTGGTCATTTTGTTTGCATGATCGTTATAGCATGTTAAACTAACAATTTATATCACAGAAAGCATACCCAGGATAATCATTTTAGTATGACCAGTGTTGCATCGTTGTCTGTCCTCTTAAATGTTGTAACATTGTGTTAATCACTTTGCAAACACGCAATATAAATGCAGGTTAGAATTAAGTTGTGTTTGTCATGTGTGCCATCTGCTTAACAATAAAGATCTATGACTGATAAATTAGTTTATGACAATATTTGCATAATTAAACATATTGGAATATCCATTGTTTGACCAAGAATTGTGAGGGAAAGTAAGGGTTCAGAATTATAATTTGTATATTATTATTTATCCATCTTTCTCGTTTCAGTAGTTTCAAAGACAGGCGAAGCTGTCAAAGCACAAAGCAAGATCTCTTTGTTCTTTTTGAAAGGTGACAACACTAAATGAGGATCTGAAAACCGGCTCACACAGAATGGAACAAACAGCATCCAAGCACACATCAGGAATTAAGTGTCCTCTCCCCAGGGTGTCACTTCTGAACTGGAGAACAATTACACTTGAAAATGACTATCTTGGCTAGTTGCTGTAATAGGTCCCCAGAAGTGCAACACATTAACAAACAGAACATACATAATGTTTACTGGTGACCACTTTCAGTCCCATACAACACCACTCGTACATTGTACCATTGTTTTGAAGTAATACACATCCACATATGCTATTGGACAGTGCCTTAAATTGTATTAAGTGGTTCCCAATCTACTGTATATCAGTATTTTAGCCAATCAGATATCCGCCCCCTTGTCACAGTACCTATAACCTACTATCACAGTATGGGGAATAATCACTGCCTGCACAAATTTGAATTCCATTTAAATGAGCGGTTCCTAAGGTACCAGAATTTAGACCCGCAGGCAGAACGTATGCATGTGATGCACTCAAGAACTTGAAGGGCCCATAACTAGTTTTATCCCAACTGATTGAGTAGCTCCCATGCTGTAGACCGGGGGGGCGGGGTAGGGGGTTGGGGGTGGCCAGCCCTGTCCTGGAGAGCCACAGGGTCTTCTGGTTTTCATTCCACCTTCGTTCTCAATCACTTCATTGAACCAATTATTTTCTTAATCGTTCAACACTCAGTTTTTCTCTAGGTCTTTAGCCATTGGCCATTGATGATACCCAGAAATGTATGTGAATATCCCTGTGGGGATAGGACTTAGGAATTGCTCTGAATGCAAACCAGTTACCAGGAGAATTATAGCCAGTGGTTGTCATTGTAAATCAGAATTTGTTCTCAATTGACTGTTTATATATATATATATATATATATATATATATATATATATATATATATATATATATATATATATATGTATGTATGTAGGTATGTATGTATACACCAGTGTGTACAGTTTTGTAAAGAAAAAAAAGTTTACCTTTTTTTTAATTTTATCTTTTAATAAAATCTTTTTTGCTTAAAAGTTTAATTTGACTGTGTTACTTTGTATGCTACTTTAATTCAGTTGCATTATTTTACTTAAGTGCCTAAGGGCGTAATTTTATACATTTAAATCGTGAATTCAGATGTCTTGTCTCAGTGTTATTTTCTATATTGGATGCTGTATTTCAACACTCTCTCCTAGTATTGCTGTGAATTGCCTTCTGTTCTGGAGGCAGAAAGTAGAACAGTTACGTAATCGGAAGCGGAAGAGAGTAACAAGTCAAGTCTTTTGTTATAATTTTTAAATTGATTTGGTTGAAGTTCGGAAATGTGATTGTTCTTTTTCACAAAGTCTCTTAACCATCGGAGTAAAAAAAAAAAAAAAACTTTTACACAAAAACGTTGTATTTATAATTAATGTTAGCGTCCTCTATGTAGGTTCACAATGGAATAAACGCTGCCCGTACAGTTCACACTGACAGGATTGCAGATGACACGGCTGCATACTGTAGTAGTGCTGGGAAAGAAAATGTGTGCCACTGGTTCTTCGGGTTCGGTTCGGGTCTAATAACAGTTATTTTACTTTGGGTCGGGTCGGGGTCGGGTTGACTTATTTCTGTGAAGACCTCTACATCAGAGGTAGAGACTTCATATTTGCATGCCAAATAATGTGGCGGACATTTACCTAATATAGCTTAGATACTGAGGTTATATGAGTTTGTAGTTTGTGATGTCTAGACTCAGTAATCTGATTTACTTGTTTGGTACTCACTTATTACTTACTGGTAGTGAGAGAGAGAGACACATCCATATTCGGTCTCCCAAATCATTTTGCATACAGTTTGTATATAGTCATACTGCATTGCCTAAACAGTTGAGAATATTTGGCTCCTTATTTATTTTTCAATACAGAGACCAAATCCTTGGAGAGAGTTGAATGTCACATTTTACATTTTTCCATGTACTTACCCAAGTGTAATGAAACTTTGCATTAACAGTTCATTGTTGTCATACTGACAGCTCCTAATGTTACAGCCGAGGCGGGAGATTTTACTGACATACGTTTTGAGTCTGTTTTTGCTCCAAACAAAGAGTGATTGTCTGATAACGGAAAATGGTTGTCCTTGTGCTTTGTAAAACACAATGTTCAGAAGTACATTTCCTGTGAGTCGCTCACAATCCGACTTTTCTTAATTCCATGGTAATTGGTGCTCTCAACCATTTTCCGTTATCAGACAATCGCTCTCTGTTTGGAGCAAAAACAGACTATATAAAATACCGGTTGGAGTATTTACACGAATTTGCTAAACATCTATGCCTTTTATACGGTGTATAAAAACAAATAAATGTTAAAAAAAAACAAAAAACGCAGGCTTTAGAATAGAATTGTGTTTGAAAAATATTGTGTTTTAAAGATAGAACACACTGTCGCTGGAGGTGAAAAGCGCTCAGTGCCTACTGCCTGGCGCTGGTGTATAACACCTGTAACGTGGGAAATGTCGTTTTAAGACCTTGAAATATACCTTTGCTTCTATGCCTGATTCCACATTTCCCACAATTATTTTCAACGTCCCGTCCCTGCCTATTGGCTGAGCGTCGCAGAGCTAGCAGGGGCGGCACATTCAAAATTCAAACTGTACAGACACACACGGAGCACAGCTTATGTGTTTTTAAGTTACTAACTGTGTTGAACCGAATACTGTTTTGTTTTTAGCCGTATTTTTATTTTCATCGGCAGACGCGCTCTGGATGCAAGCACAGTGCTGACATGTCATTTCCTAAAATTATATTAACCGAGGTTTCGGGTAAATATAGAAAGAAAAAAGGGAGTGTATATTTGAGCACTAGTACAACAAGACCATGTACGGAATTAAAATGAATGGACTATAGAATAGTCTTTTTTTGTAACAATTTAATTGGTTTAAAAGCAAACAAGATTATCCATAAACTAATGTTAACAGAAAATAAATATAAAAAGAGAATTTCAACAAATGATGCTGGGAAGCACTGTCGCTGCTGATTGCTGTTTCTACGCGCTTTGAAAAGGGAGTCTCGTCTTCCAGAATATCACTTACAATGTGCGCCATCAAAAATAAAAATAACGTTTCTAAAGAAAATGATTTCAGCAAGCTAAAACACCACACGAACAATTGTCATGTGACACTTTATATATTGGCTTGCTAGGTTGCAATTGGCTGTTGGTCCGCGGCGGTGCGGCACTGAGCGCTGGTTTAACATGTTACAGGTGTTATACACCAGCGCCAGTAGGCACTGAGCGCTTTTCACCCACCAGCGACAGTGTGTCACTGACGCTGGCATGCGTATCGGGTGCTACTGTAGCTGAGTACATTTTGCTGCTAACGAGATGAATGAGTTAGATGCTTTTTTTTTCTTTGAGAGAGAAGATATTCCCATGAACCATGATGTAAAAATGGAAACAAAAGCAGCATATAACATGAACAATACTGTATGCTGCTGAGAGCATTTTTAATATTGTACACCCTGTTATGCTTTTAAGTAGCCTTTATTGCTGAATTGAGTTACAAAGTAACTTTTATGAAGTAAGTAGCCTTTATTGCTGCATTGAGTTACAAAGTAACTTTTATGATGTTTTATGAAATTTGACCATGTGTATTTCATTGGTTTGAATATATCGAATAAACTGTTAAGAGAATAATTTTGAGAACCGTGTAATGATTAGTAAATACCAAGAGTTCGAGTCTGATTGTGCATTGGCAATGTTGATTACATAAATGGGGTGCTGTGTTACTAAAAGGAATAACAGTTCTATATTTCTCGGCGTCGCCCCTGGTGTGTGGGATTATTTTTACTTATTTTGATATAACCTGTTTGTGACCAGCCACCCTTATGAGTGTGTGTCATTACTGAGTTTAGCTCCCATATGATTCTGTTAGTCAGCAATGCTGTATGTATGGCATTTCCATTCCTTCATTGTGCATGTGTAGTAATTTATTTCCACAATATATCCAGTGAGTATTCTGTACTGTTGAGATGTATCACTAAAGTTAGGAATACTCACAAATTCTACAATGCCAGTTGTTATTTTATTAGTGAAAACAGAGATCTATGTTGCTCTTGTTTCAAGGGGAAATTGGGGCTTTTCAGAAAGGAAATTAACAGATATTCTGCAGTACAAAATGTCCTACACTTGATTCCAGGAAGTCCTAAGGTAATATTGAAGTCACAGGATACTTCTGGAAGTGGGGCCCTGACAATACAAGTTTTAGTTTTCTTACTTCTTTTTAGCACTAGCAATACTGTCACTGATTCGTTATTTCCTACTGTTAAAGGTGGTTAATTGCTGATATTTTGATTGGCGATTGCTTAGAACTAATTTACTACTACTACTACTACTACTACTACTACTAAAAAATAATAATAATGATAATAATAATGATAATGAAAATATTGAAAGGGCGTTATACTTATGCTGTCCCTCAATATAAAACTGACACTGGTATTCGATCGTTTGTTTAAGTTGCTCCCTATGAAATATTTTTCCTGAGGATAGAAATTCTGCTTGTCCCTACCACAATTCCTTTAAGATCCCCTGTTAGTTGTGACGGATTACTGTTGATACTGTTTGTGTGTATTGCGCTGTATGATTGGTGTAACCGATTATTGAGTTTGACGTCTCTGGGACAAAATCAGGTGTCTTCAGAGGATCAAGTGGACGTCTAGTAATCTCCCAGGCGCGGAAAGCGCTTTTGTGCCTGATTTGCAAACCGTGAACTGGGTTAAATAACTCATTCCATTGTACCTTCTTTTCCAAAGGCTACAATAACCATTTCGTCCTTGCATACAGAAAATGCACCGTTCAAATCATACAGTTTTAAGAGTCATCAATTACCGGTATGTTTTGTATTTTCTCCCGTCCACAATCGTTGCGTTTTACTGAACTGTACAACCTCAGGACAGATCGTACCAATTTTAATATTATATTATGGTTTATTGTAAAGGCTGGTATTGCAAAAACTGAGGACATCTGAGGAAATGATCTGGGATAACAATAAATGGACTGTTAGCACGGCACTAAATTTCAGCGATGTCATTAAGAATTGCGAAACCACCAGTGTGGGGATTTTTAAACAGAGCTAGCCTATATATTCATAGCTATTGTAGATGAACACAGGTTGTATGTTGGGTCATTTACTGTAAATCCTGGGGTGAAAGAATTAGAAAAAAAATAATAACACTATGTAACACAATTTTTGTTCCTGGGTAGTAAGTGTTATTTCCTAATTGCTTATGCCTCAAAAGTATAGAAAATGGCTATTATTCCCCACAAACTTTGCTTTTGTAACCAGGACAGTGATATTTTGAAATTTACCTATTTCCAATGAGAAAACGGGCAAATTTGTGTCTTTTCGTTCACATAAAGTCAGAAAAAAACAACATATGAATCCAAATTAACATGTATTTATACTAAAGTAATACAAAAATGACTACAAAAGATTTAGAAGTGAGTAGTTTTTCGAGATTTACGATTATACTGTAAATCACTTTCACGAATCAGCCCCCAAATGTAGTCTCCCATCATGTTCTCGTTATACTGTCCTTGGTAGCGGCGTTCAAAGTCCAGTATATCCTGGTGGAAGTGCTCGCCTTGCTCCTCCGAGTACGCTCCCATGTTCTCCTTGAATTTATGATGAGCATGAAGATGAGCATCAAGGATATGGACTTTGAGGGACATCCTACAGCCCATTGTGCCGTAGTTCTTCACCAGTCTCAACCAGCTCCACATAGTTTTCGGCCTTGTGATTGCCCAGGAAGCCCCGAACCACTGCGACAAAGCTGTTCCAAGCCGCTTTCTCCTTACTAGTGAGCTTCTTGGGGAATTCATTGCACTCCAGGATCTTCTTTATCTGTGGTCCGACGAAGACACCGGCTTTGACCTTTGCCTCAGACAGCTTAGGGAAGAAGTCTTGAAGGTACTTGAAGGCTGCCGACTCCTTATGTAGAGCTCTGACAAATTGTTTCATAAGGCCCAATTTGATGTGCAGTGGTGGCATCAGCACCTTCCGGGGATCCACCAGTGGCTCCCACTTGACGTTGTTCCTCCCCACAGAGAACTCGGTCCACTGTGGCCAGTCCCGCCTGTGGTAGTGCACCTTGGTGTCCCTGCTGTCCCAAAGGCAAAGATAGCAGGGAAACTTGGTAAAACCGCCTTGGAGACCCATCAGGAATGCCACCATTTTGAAGTCTCCTATGACCTTGATGCCATCTAAGAAAAATGCAGATATGTATCCACTTAGGCAGCAGGAACTAAACTGAACTGGTGGGCTTAAGGCCCCTGTATTTATACTACTATTTATATTACTGGAAAGTTCTAGAAGTTACTCCAAGTTTACTCAGCACTGAATCTATCTGGAATGTTCTGGAAAATAGGTGAATTTCAAAATATCACTGTCCTGGTCACAAAAGCAAAGTTTGTGGGGAATAATAGCCATTTTCTATACTTTTGAGGCATAAGCAATTAGGAAATAACACTTACTACCCAGGAACCAAAAAAAAAAAAAAAAAAGTAACCTTTTGACTAGTGATTAGTTACTGGAAACGAAATAACTGACTCCATAATTAAAATAACACAAGCCTTGCCTTTTGTGTAAAGGAAATTATAGAAAGGGGAATCCCGATTGCGCAATACACCCGGCTATATTTAAAGCAGCACTACTCTGCACAGGAGCGGCATTTACAGCGTGGTTACGATGCGAAACGTGAGTACTACGAACAGTGTTTTGACACATGCGGTTCTTCAACAGGGTCAGTGGGCAGATGTGACAATCTAATAATAATTCGATGTGAAAATCGAATAATAATTTTCTATTATTGATTTGTTATACGAGTATTATTATTATTATTACTAATACTACTATATCATCATCAAAATCAAAAATGCATTTAAAAAAATAAGACATAGTTCAGTTAACAAAAATGTGTCTTGTATTTTTTATTTCTCAGAAGAAGTGTTTCATATGATCATTTGACATAGTCAAGTATATGTTAAATGTTTATAAGCATAAACCAAAATAATGTTTGTTTATTTTTAAATATACATATATATATTTTTTTATTTGTATGTCTTTATTTTTGTAGTATTTGGTGTTCTATTCGGTACTGGTTCTGATACCAGAAGCCCTGCTCATATCAGAAGCCCTTTTCACACCACCTACATACCAGTGGAATGGTGTGACGTGTCAACAGTGTCGTCCCGGCACATTTGTGAAACAGCACTGTACGAGGGAAAAGGAGACGCAGTGTGAGGCTTGTCCAGCCTTGTATTACACGCAGTACTGGAACTACGTGGATAAGTGCAGGTACTGCAACGTCTTCTGTGCGGAGAAACAAATTGAGACGCAGCAGTGCAATGCCACTCACAACAGGAAGTGCGAGTGCGAGTCAGGGTATTACCTGGACTTTGAATTCTGCACGAGGCATTCTCCCTGCGCACCTGGATCTGGCGTCGTCAGAAATGGTATGTATACAAAACAAGTTATTGCTTAGAACGTGGAGGCTAGCTACACATTTATTTTGTGTGCAAGTATCGGAGGAAACCGAGTGCCACGGCGCTTTGAGCTCGTTGCGCACAAGATGATACTAGAGATGCTCTTTAAAACAACATATTAATGACTGACGCTTTGATTTTCTAATAATTGTAAAACTGTAATTTAAATGTGTTCATCGTTTTTATTTTTAGTGTCCAAGAACAGATAATTACTGTTCCAGTATTTGTGATGAAATGACAGGAGACATACAGTTCTGACTGAAAATTATATTTGGTAATTTCAAGGGGCTGTTTTCGTTACACTGTCTTCCCTGTGAGTGTTGTTGTACTGCAAAGCATTAGTACAGTGACATCTACAGAATATTATATTACTACTGCTGTAGCAGAGGAATACGTACTGTACTCTATGTAATGTTTTGGGTCAATTCATTGCTACAGGAACACCATACCAGGACGTAACATGTGCACCCTGTGAGGAAGGCTATTTCTCATCAAAGAGCTCCAGCACACAGCCTTGCCAGAAACACAAGGAATGCGGAGAGGGTTTGCTAGTATTGCTTCATGGGAGTGAGAGCCATGACACTTTGTGCACTACCTGCGATAAATATGAGACACACAACGGGACAGTTGAAGGTACTGCAGGTGATTACATTTATTTCTCATACGTAACACTTGATAAGTCACTTAAAAAAAAAAAAAAAAAAAAAATCTAGAAAAACTGTCTCTGACTAAGCACAATTAATACAGCTCTGAGGATTTGGGTACTTTGACATATGTAAATACCAGAAATGACGCACCACGGAGCAGCTGTATATACAAGACGTCAAATGTTACCTAATGCCAACATGCACTGAACTTTCCAGTGAGTTTTATTTTCTGAATAATGTTATCATTAGTCATCATTACATTGTTAACTTGCCATTGTAAACTTTTTACACATTGCTCAGTTGTTGGCGTTGCCATGCCTTCAACTAACAAAGTCTAGACTGAACAGCCACGCATCCATGAGTGGTCCTGCTTGGCTGTGGTGGATCTGTACTTTGACCTTGACTTTGTGCCATGTATGCATAGCTGTTGGAGCTACAGCTGTTTTAAATAAACAATGTAGAAAGCCCCTGCCAATAAATCCTAACCAGGATTAGAGATTTAAACTAGGGTGTGTGATCCATGCAACCAAGCTTATAAAGCAGTGGGAGTCTACCAGAAATGGGAAAGGCAAAGATTGAACAGGATTCAGAAGAGGCTAGTGATAGTGGCTGCATGTTGAGCTGCTGCCACAATAGCAGGGGCAGTTATGTTGGTAGGCTGCTCTAAAAATCATCAGAGCTTTTCAGCAATGCAAAGCAAAGGAGACTGCTGGGGCCTCAAGCCGTGACAGACAGGGGGAGACAGGTAGATAGACTGAAATATTAATGACTGAATGGATTAAAATCCCTCAAGCCATGTTGTGTCTATCTTGTGATCATGGCAGAGGGAGGGTATAGGTCCTAGTAAAGTGTCCAGGCAGTGTATATCTAATATATGTCTATTTTGAAGTATGCAAGGGTTTGATCAGGGGTAATGCATTATGATTATTGTATAATGATATCACAATGGTTTGTTTTCTGGAATTTCATTTTACCAATTATAATAATTTAAAATACTTTTTATCCCCCCTGCTCCTCACAGGAAACAGAGACTGTGACACGGCTGTGGTGCAGTTTGTGGCTTATCAGGAGATTCACCCAAGGAAGCTAAGAAGGCTGTTTCAATTGACCAGAGGCTATATAAAGAGAGAGGCTGAAGAGAAAGGGCATCTCAGTCAGAAGCATTTGATGTCCCTGCTCTCCCTGCTCTCCAGTATTAAACAAAATGTAAACGGAACACCATTCATTAATGTGATCCTCCCAATGCTAGAAAAGGCAAAGTTGCACAACATAGTAAAAAAAGCGAAGGGGCGCTTTCTCAATTAAATAACTATTTACGTAACAGTCTGGTATTGAAGAAGTAGGTATTAAAAATACTGGAAAGTAGTATCTGTTCTTCATGGTCGTGAATGACGCTGCATATTCGTATGATGGATTTCCCCTTTTTACAACAAATGAGAAAATAAATATGATAAACAAACTGGCGGATTGTGTTTATATCCCCAGTAGAAAGAAAAGAGCAAACCCTAGCCTTGTCAATAGAAGATGGAGTCACAGTATAAACAGCCTTCAGCTGTAGATTGTTACAAGACTTCCACAACACATAGCCAAGTTTGTTTTTGTTAGCTAAATTATGGAACAATGTAGTAAATATACACCAAAGAATCATATTCTAGTTTAACATAAAACAATTAATGTGGGGTACTGCTCAATATTTTTGATTACATATGTTATATACATCATTTATACTTTTTGTGTAAATATGTGTATAAAACAGATAAACGTTGTATTCAAATATTATCATTTGAGGGACAATTTTAAAGAACGTGTAAAGGTTATTTTTCAGAGGTGTAAAATGTATGGATATAAAAATACTCTTAACAGTATATTAACCATATCCATGCTAGCATTCTATTTGTATTCCTTTCAGAAAGTGTTCCTTTGCACCTCCTTCAAAATCAGACCCTAAAGCTCCAACCCTTTCAACACTGCAGACCAGCATACAGGTCTACCTCTTTTCTGCAGATCGCTTTAGTGATAGAGAAAGTTGTGCACTCAGCGGTGAAAAAGTTCAAGGTTGAATGTTTAGAACTATTTTTAAATAAAGTAATATAGGAATAGTTTAGATTGGTAACACAATAAGCTAAATTACCAGAGGTCATTATTGTATATTCTGTTTAACATATATTAGTGTAAAACTTTGTGTAAAAGTTGTGACAAAGAATAAATACATATGAATAAGGTCTTGGCTGACCCAGCTAGCATTTAGGTAGTTTGAGAGTGTTATGGTCTTACCTCATAATTTACGTTTTAGTGTTTAGTTAGCAAAAGAAAGTAATGAAAACCCTTTTAACTTATGAATGACTGAGTTAAGGAAATTGTAATTTAAGTAGTATGTTAAGTAGTTCACTCACATATTGCTTATGGCTTCTTAAGAAAAGACTGCTGAATTATATATTTTATCTCACTTTGTAGTTTTACCTGCCATTTCAAACGTCATCCACGTTATTTATTTTAGCATTATAGCAAAATAAACTATTTTTGTTACCATCAAAACGTTCCATGTCTCTTTTTATCCAATAATGTGTTGAAATTGCCTCTTCTTGATGTTGATTAACTGTGGGTATCTCCCCTCCAAGTATTGGATTCAAACCTCAGAAGAATGCTCAATATCTCAGACTTCATATTAGCAGGGATATTAGATTGCCTTTTCATTAGCTCTAACATCACTTCTATATTGCAGCATATCTGCTTTTGGTTTCCAGATTAAGTTTGAAATTTAATACTTCATTTTTGGCACAAAACTATATTCTTCGATTAACAAGTTTGAGTATTGTTCAAAAACAATTGACATTGTCCTTTCGTTTGCTGTTGGACATCAGTCAAATGCAATTACACTAACCTCATATAAACCCAGCATGGTAAATGTACATTACATAGAAGTATTCCTGTGTAACACATGCACAGCACCATACCTTTCTGTATTTTACCATGCTTGCTATTACTTTACCTTGCACAGTTTTTAATACTTTGCTATGCTTTGCTGCAGTAAGCGTTTCTTATCAGGAAATAATAATCATATTTCTTGAAAGACTGCTAAAATTACCATATATTTACTGCAGGGATTTCCTGTCAAATTGTAAACCTCTTTTCAGTTTCATATAAAAGCGCTGACTATGCAAAATGCAAGTCACAGTGAATGCCATGCTATTTAAGTATCCTTAAGCGCAGGCGTTGTACTGTACCCACATTACTTTCACTGTGACATTAATATTACTTTGCTAAATCATCCCACGGTACTGTACTTCTTCCTGTTAAAGATTAAGTATAGCACATTACGCAATGGAGAGCAAAATATCTTGCAGTGGATTGCTCTACATTTTCACTGCAGTTCTTTTATAAATGGTTATACGATTTACAGTTTGTCTGTGACAGGAATAGTGTGGAAACAGCAAAGAAACAAATAGTTTTGAATACAAAATGAAGACCGTCTCCTCAGGTCTCATTTGGCGTTTAATTTGAGCTGCAACTGGCCTCAACAGATGTCTCTGACTGAGTCACAGCAACATACAGAATATATTTTACTTTACGAGCGCAGTGTCACATATTTCAACCACATCCATTCACCCCCCTTTTAAAATACAAGACCTAATTGTATGCCCTGTGATTCATCATTAACTTTCAAATTCTAACATCTCATAAACCATTTCAGACATCGACTTCATATTTCAAGTGTTATGGAAACAGCTGTGGGTAAAATCTCCTGCAATTGGATTACATGAACGCTGTCCGTGACACTCCTCTAGGTTGAAAACCTTTTGTTCATCCTGTTTTAAGATTAAGATCAGCCCAGAGGGATTCCTAATTAATGAGGCTTGATCTGTACTGTATGTACGTTTGTAATGCGTGGGTTTGGTGGTTTCATGAATGGTTTTGTACTTTTAAAGGATTCCCACAAAAAAAAATCATGATCTCAATGACAAAACATGGCAGCAAGATTACTTTTATTTTGGAGATAAAAATTATATAGACTTGACTGGTCCATATAAGCGAACGTTTTTTCACAACATAATAGCTTTTTAAAAGACATGATTCATTTGAGTAAACATTTGAGATTCTTAAGTTATGAGGGTTTTTTTTTTGTCAGATCAATCATAACACTGAGTCAGATTGGACTGGCTCTAAAATGTCATGTGAGCTTGCATAAGATAAATCTTTGCGATCAGCAGTAATAGTTTCCATGTTGACATTTTGCTGACTTAGCCCAAGTATGTTAAGTGTGTTATTTAGGTCAGGCTGTACAAAGAATGTCACACAAGATTTGTGGTGATCCATATTGTAGTTTTTTTTTTTTTATTTTTCAGAACTAACTTTTTACATTAGATATTTCAATACTGCACATGAAATTCACTCAGGTGGAGATAACGTTTTTGACCTTAAAAGATGTTGAAATGCTACGTTTTGGATTTACTAAAAATGTTACAAAAACTTATTTCTAGAAAAAAAAAACAACAACTTTATTTTAGTTTTGAAGTACCTGTTTTTTTTTTTTATTTATGACACCCTAACAGGTGTCTTCAATTTGATATGCTGAAAACAGAATGAAAACTGACTGATAGGATAAAATAAACCAAAAAATAAAATTAAAACAGCTTTTCATTAAGGTATCAATTGGTGTGTAAAAATGTAAAACATAATTTAGTTTTTTTTGTGTGTGTTTGTTTGTTCCCCCCCACTGCCTATTTTTCATACTTGGACTTTTTTAGAGGAAAGGGAAACTGGCTTGAACAGGGTTTCCTGGAAATTTCTTTTCCTGTAATGTACTACAGGAAAGCAATACTTCACTAAGGGAATTCTCAGAAATACAGGAATGCTAGGCATTAACAACAATACATGGCAAGGCATGAGTTATGTTTTACAGATATGAACTGTTCATAATGTGTGTGCAGCAAATATGATATGATTAGTAAGAACTGGAAATGTTTTTGCAAGATTTTCATATAATCTATTCCATCTTTGACCTAATAAAGTCAACCAGGTTCAAAAGTTGTAATACATATTTCACAATACAACTCGGTACCAATATTCAGAAAAACAACATGTTAACACTAAGCCCTGCGGCAGTCATTTTGGTTTTAAAATGTAATTTTCTCCAGTCGTGTAACACATATGGGGCTGTGCGTTCGTGTACCTTTCTGTCCGTATGTATTAAATATTCTCACAAAGCATGAAACGCGGGAGTGCAGAAATAAAGGAGATATATTACATTATACCTAAAAGCCCCCGGGAGCAGTCACATTGACGGCCACAAAGAAAACAACTGGATTGTGATTATACAGAACGGTATTCTACTTTATTATTTTTATTTACCAGTCTGCCTGAGTAAGTGACTGACAGTCTATTGTTTTTCAATCAGCCTTTTCAAAGGCTGGCGCCTGCTTGCCAGCTGTGCTGTTTTGGTCAGTCAATTAGCATCGGGACTAGTGAAAAGAAATACCAGAGACCATGGAGTGTTACAACGCAAGAAAATATGTAGTTGATGTTTTGGATCAGCTGGCACGGAAGTATTCTGTGAAAGCTGACTCCCGACGGTGGCCTGTTCAGGTGTTTTACAATGTATTGGACCTAGCAGCCATCAACTCCTGGGTACTTTACAAAGAATGCACAGAGCAGAATTTACCAAGGAGAGAATATATTTTACAGTTAGCACAGGAACTTTGCAAGAAGCATTTGGAACAGAGGGAGACTGCCAAGCATGTACCCACAGCTGAAGCTGGCAACCCCGCTGAGATCCTCAAGAGACACCACTGCCAGGCTGGCACGTGCAAAAAAAATAAAACTTCGGGCAGCCGTGCCCTGTGCAGAAAGGCAGCGTGGAGAAGCGCATTATCTGTATTGATTGTGAACAGCCTAAGACTCAAGGTAAAGGAATACCATTTTGTCAAAAAAAAAAAAGAAAAAGAAATTTGACTTTTTTTTACAACTTCTTGTGCTGTGTGCTTCTGTAAAATGTTTTCTTCTAAGTTTATTTATCTACGTTGTTCAGATGCTTTTGCGCATCTGAGAATAAACCGATTGCTGGTTTTAAAGTTAAAAATGTATTGCTATCGTTTCAGTTTTATAAATATGTATGTTGTAAACCGATGTCTGTTCAGATATTTACTTATTTACATTTTCTTGTTTTGATTTGTAAAATAAATGTTCATATGTATGTGTATATATGTGTGTGTGTGTGTGTACATATATATATATATATATATATATATATATATATATATATATATATATGCTTCAGTTGTTCAGATATTTATGTAAAGTACTCAGTAAAATAAAAACTAATTACAACCGACTGTTTCTCCTTTCGTTATACTATTTACAGTGTTTTGAATACAGCCGTCAGAAAGACTGCTGCGGGGCTTCTAGGTATGAGAATAGCTCCGTGTCTTCTAGTGTTAAAGGTGCATGTACATATCCTGAACACAGCTAACTAATACCTAAAAGCTAATTGTAATTAAGCATTATTATTAGTGATGATTCTACATCGGAATGTTATAATACTTTCTATAATTTAACAGACTGGCTTGAGGGAGAGGGTTTCAAAAGGGTTTCATCTTCTGTTTACAGTACAGCAGGGTCTTCCTCAACAGAAATAAAGTGTGTGAACCAAATCAAACATTGTAAATATATTTGCTATTAAAGTTCTAATCATATACACAGTATACAAAAGATTTATGGACACTCATGTGGGGTGGTGTGACTGCTCTTGAAGATGAAATGTGTGCTTTTCTAAAGGAAGGAAAAAGAAAAAGACCAAGCCTTGCTTGCAGGTAGACAATTGTAATCACCTTCTGGACCAGACAGAGTGGTTGAAAACAGCATCAAATCTGAAGGAGATATTTTCTGGGAATAGCTGTTTTATGTGATGTCCTTCTGCCTGGGGGGTCTGTGAATGTTTCTAACAACACACTTTACCATCCATTCAATCCCTTCGTTGACACCTTGACTGTAAAAAAAAATACAAAACGAACAGTATAAAACAAAGAACTGGTTAATAAACCTACAAATAAAATACACTAGAAGTAGACACAGCAACATCAAAATCATGAAAAAATAAATAGGAAATGTCATCTTCCAATAGAACTGTTGTAAAATGAGCCATGTATGGGAAAAAAAGAAGTGGTTGTACAGTGTAAGAAATGTGATATACGTTGAGAGAACACAGTCATAGTTAGAAAATACAGATCCATATCAGCTGCTTATCAAAAACAAACTATTTCAACTGTGAATCATGGAGACTATCTAACATGAAACCAACAAACTCTAAAGGAATTTTAGTGGCTTACTATTTTAGTATTCGTACAGTTAGGAGTTAGGAATTAAAACCCATATGACAAATTCTCAGACACCCTGAACCGTGAATCATGGAGACTATTTAACATGAAACCAAAACACTTGAAAGGAATTTTACTGGCTTACCATTTTAGTATTAGTATAGTATGAATGAGGAATTAAAACCCATATGAGGAGGCTGTGTGGTCCAGTGGTTAAAGAAAAGGGCTTGTAACCAGGAGATCCCCGGTTCAAATCCCACCTCAGCTACTGACTCATTGTGTGACCCTGAGCAAGTCACTTAACCTCCTTGTGCTCCGTTTTTCAGGTGAGACGTAACTGTAAGTGACTCTACAGCTGATGCATAGTTCACACAGCCTAGTCTCTGTAAGCTGCTTTGGATAAAGGCGTCTGCTAAATAAATAAATAAATAAATATGACCAACAACCACAAGACAGTGTTTTCCCTATCAGTAAATGTAATTTAACCAGGTGATCTCACCTGATCTCACCTGTAGCTGTAATAATAATATGATGCTTCAGTTTGTATATCTTACGTAAACATTACATTCTTATAACCTGCCAAATGCGGTAGTGATGCTGGCATGATTTACAAAAACACTTACCCTGTAATTGCCGTACAGGACTGAACAAGACAATCCCTCTTTCCAATTTTAGCAGCGCAGTCACTAAAGGACGTTTTAATGTCAGGTACAGACAAGCAGTTCTAGGAGTTCAAAAGAAAATTATGTGACGCTTTGTAAGTACAGAGTGTACAGCGATGAAAAATAACACAAAGACATGTCACAATTACACACACTGGCAGGTCAAAAGTCACGCACCAAAGGAAACATCATTGAGGATTTGGATATCCCTGCATCCTACACTTTTGCGCTACTTCCTCTGGGCCCACTTAAAATCTGTGACGTACCCAAGAGCTAAATGTGCTAAGCTTATTGCAGACATTTTGCAAAATGTGAGCGAATTGACACCTGTCAATTACGACAGCTCGTTAATCCAGCGAAGAAGATCATTCCTCTCAGGATCTCGATATTAATATTCTGTTATCTCGTAGTCATGACATAATTTATTCATCTCAGGAAAACTGAAGTTTTCTCGAGATCCTAAGACAAATTATCCACCATAGTCAACAACTGTGTGTTCAATTTTAGCATCGCCTATCTTTCTTCTATGGTGAGTGACATCGCCTCCCTCACCCAGTACATACAATACAGTTGCGTGCGAAGGCAAGTTGACATTGGTTCAACTACCGCCCACTCAGCTTTACCACTGACCCGGAATTAACAACTGAATCAAAGGTTTTAAGAAGAATAGAGAAAGGTTTTCAGATTTAACACTGATAAACTTGGGGTTGGGCTTTGTAGACCTTTAAGATCTTTAGCAAATACTTCAAACATATGTCTGCCTAAACACAAAACAACATTTCCACATACCTTAAAAGGTATTTTTTTTATTATTATCATTTGTAACCACAATATGGCAGCAGTTGTCACAATAAACTGATCTGCAGGTTTAAAAAAAAAAAAAAAAAAAGTACAATACTGTTGGTGTATAGGTAGCTCCCTCCCACTAATACTCCATACATTTCAAAATATGCTGGGACCTGTATTGAGAAAATCCCACCTAAAGCAAAAATCATGGTCCTGGGTTATATAACTTCCCTTTTGAGTTGTAAACTAGAGGTATTACAGGAGTTATAGAACCTGTATTAATCGTGTAGGTCTTCAACTGGCTGCTAAATTGATGCAGGAAAAAGATCCAGGTAACCATGGAACTATCATGGCTCCTGACTGCCGGCACTTGAGTATGTAACTAACACATGGTGGGGTTTTCTCAGAACTTGGCACAGGTAGAACAAGGACACAGCTCCCTCTAGTGTTGCTATATGACCATTACTGCTCTTTAGAATATCTGCCCTATGTTTCCCATTTTAGCCAATTAGTAATACTTCACTCTGTTATTGACTAAGGCATATATTTGTATTACTGTTTTAATATATTATACCAGTATATCAGTGTACATACATTGGCAATGGCCCACTGGGTTAGTACTACATCAGAGTTACTGATCTCCTTAAAAATGTTAATAAATAATTATAATAATAATCAGTTTTCATACCTCCACATCTTGCTTATTAGCCAGAACTAGCAGGGGGACTCCTTCCAATGCTTCACTGCTGATCATTTTCTCTAGGAGTGGGAGAAGAACAATCGTTTATCGGTGAAGCATCTTCAGTTGGGAGGCAAGATTAAATGACATAGTAACAACAGTTGAATGAAATTTGTATGTGTATTATTTAAGACCTGATGTCATTAGGTAAGCAATTTACAGTATGTGAAATAACTTCTTGTGTACTAAGATGCATGTAAAAATGTAAGTGAGATATCCAGATGGACGGATATACACCTTCAGTTATCACCACAGTCTGATACTCCAAATTTTGGCAAAATACTCAATATCATCACAATTTAATAAGATGATTTCCAGATGTATGCAAAAATGTGTTGCATCAGATGGTCAAATGTACACCCCTGATATATCTCTTGAATAACTGAAATAACGTATGCTTAATAACGTCAGGCAAACACTGGGGAAGTGGCTTTGCATATATACCACACTTCTGATGCGCCCCATTCTTTGTCAAGAGGAATGCAGCTGACATTGTAAAACACATCCGTTATACGAAAAGCCAAAGCAGTGAAACTCCATTTCTTGTAAAGGATAATAAAAAAACACTATAAAAAACACAATAGTGTTCCCAGAAGCATCTCCTGTAGTTTCAGGTCATCTAACTGAAGAGTACAGAAGGTGTTTGCCAATGTTTTTAAGACAGTCACGATCACCGAGCATATTAAGTAAGTAATGGGAATTAAAAAAGGCAAGATTTACTGAAATTACTTCTGTTAGCTGCCCACACTTTCCTGACAGCATGCTGACTTCATAAATACTCAGTAAAGGGATTAAGGACCAGATTTGCATAAAAAATAGTAGCCATACTGGTTTTGTAATCTCAGCTAATCCCCTTTGTGCTAGGTGTCACTGCCAAATGAAATGCCACAGTAGGTCTACATAGCCTAATACACGGTAGGTACACACCAAAAGCTTCCTTAGATTCAGACAGTCTTTCTTCATCTGTAGAATCGATCACATAGATCACTCCATGAGATTCTGCGTAGTACTGAAATAAAAAAAAAAGTTCTATAAAACTCTATAAAACGTAAGTATTACGGTTACGCGTTATGCGATTGTTAAAGATGGGTTTTATGCACAATTATAATACATTGTTTTGTATTTTTAAAGGGTTTATTTATCAAAGGTGTATACAGATTAAAATGAAATTCTATCATTGGTAAGTGTCTAATTTCTAGAGATTTCAATTTTTTAAAAATCTTTTTACTGAAACGACTTGTAAACGAGTACTTTGTCAGAAAATAAGTACATGTATGACAGTATATTAGAAAGGAATGGAATGCTACTGTATACCACACACTTATATTTTTAAAATATGATACGAGTTACTGCCTTGTAACAAACTACAATAACACTAAACATTTCATGAAGAGAAAGGAAACCTGAAATAAAGAGATGTATTATTTTTATATGGGTAGCATCTGATAGGCTATAAAAATGATATTGGAATTTTTCTGCTTTATTGCTATGTTATATGTTGCAAAACAATTGCAGGAGTTGCAAAATAAACAAGGAAACAAAACACACTTATTTATGATGCATGAGTAATTTATTTCATAACTGTGTGCTGTGTATAATATATACAGTACATCCCTTCTCCAGTCACTAAAGCTTCTAGAAATGACTTAGTCACTAGTGACTAATACAAATATATAAAACCCATGGTAAACCCTGGTCTTTTTGATCCGATGGCTGTGTAATGGGGATTGCTATACCTTGTGGCACATTGTGAGGGAGCGGATTTTGCTGTTGTATTGCTATACCTCACAGATCACATAAGTCAGCCGTGTTATATATTGCCCCTATAGAAAATGTTCACGTCGTCATCATCATTATCATCATCATCATAGAACCGGGAAGTTAAGAAGGAGCTGCTAATTCTTTCCACCCTTGTCAATTGTTGAGGCAAACAGATATGCCGTTGCTTGTAGAAGTATGAGGTTGTGAATAAAATCTACAAGAGCGGTTATAAATAAGAATGATATCCATGCTGTCTTACTTTGTCCCACAGTGACTGCAGCTCCTGTTGTCCTCCCAGATCCCAGAACATAAGACGTGCCTTCCCCACATCTATCGTGCCAACTAAGCAGAAGGAAGATACACGGTGGATAGGTCAAATAAGTTACAGAAAATAATAATAATTATAATAATAAAGTAAGTTTGGCTTTGCTTTACATCAAAGATTTTAAACTTACTGTTCAGGCCAACTGTGGTCGTTATCTTGGACAAGCTCATTCCTTTGTAGTGCTTGCTGAACTTGGTTTTGGTTTGTTCCAGGAAGGTCTTTATTGTCATATGAAGCAAATCAGAAGAGAAGTGTTATTGGATTGAAGGCTAATAGACGCACAGTACATTGCAAAAGACAAAACGAGCAGAACGCACTTAAAACTACATACTGTTTCTTGACCACAGATCAAAGGCATTAGCCAGGGATGATATTTCAACAAACACACTTATAATGTGTGTTTAGTTTACTACTTACAGTTTTGCCTGCATTGTCCAGTCCAAGGATCAGGATACAGAACTCATCCTTCTGAAACATATACTTGTAGAGACCAGACAGCAGGGTGTACATCCTTTAAACTGAAACAGAAATGTGAAAACACATTTAACACAGAGTCGATTACCAGTCCAAACCCCTGTACATTTCTCCTAGAGCTGGTTACAATTCATGATTACACTGACCACACATTTTGGGGGGTCTTGTTTGGCTAAACCTGATTTCAAACGGGGTCGAGATAATAATACATATTTTGTATTGGAGTTATATAATTTTGCATTGGTTTGGTAAAGACCGTGGTAAATGCATTCTCTAGAACAGCATTGTGACGTGTCGTTTTATTTTCACAATTATTCTGTCATTATTGTAATGTATTGCAAGTAGTTAAATACAGAAAACACGGGGACACGGAATCACTCAGACAGTACAGACGTGTGTTTATTGCTCTTTGTGTGGAAAATAAATAAATACATACAAAATCCGCCACATATAAACTACATCCCCGCATTTCATCATAGTTTTTTTTTTTGTTAGTTAAGTAATTTTAGACAGAAATTACTTAACTAAAATAACAAAACTATGCTCTATGTAAACGATTTCTTAAACATAAATAATACAAAATAAACAAATAGCAACCACCGTATCTCATTACTCATGAGGCTTTCAACATTTAGCTTTAATGGTGATGCAAAAAAAAAAAAAAAACATACGAAAACTGTTTTATTACAGTCTACGTCTTACCGACCTTTTCTTAGGAACACATCATCTGTAAATAGGAAATGTTTTGGTGCAATGCAATATAGGATTTGGAGTTTTTTAAAATAAGTTTGCTCTCTCGTGTTAAAACACGAGTCAAAAGAACAGACTACAACTCCCAGAATGCTTTGCGCAAACAAGTAGAGTGCAGTGCACACTGGGAATTGGTGTATTTTGTCATACTGTACGCTCGGTTTATAGCTGTAATGAAACTCATTATCCAGCATTCAATGCGACTCACAGGGTCTCTTGTCGAATAGGTGAAAGGTTAACGCAGCCGACGCTGGTATTCATCAATCGCGACAGACGCTGAGTAGCCGGTTAATGTAAGCGCGTGTTTATTTTGTTACTGTATAATTTAATGTATATGTGGATGTTTGAAAATAAATAAATAAATAAATAACGCCTGCTAAATCGAACCCTTTTCCCCCGTTTAGTCGGCTCATAGTGTTGATATAGTCGATCGTTTAAAAGCTTTGTATCTCGAAGAAAAACAAGACAATTGTACACCGTGATTAACAACATTTTAAAATGTTGTCTGTACGAGTTTCATTAAAGTGCGATAGTGAACGGCATTTTTGTTCTCAGCTGTGTAAAAACACCCTTTTACAATACCTCAGAATTACACTCACAATTAACCCTTGTGACAGACGGGGTAGTGCAGTATTCAAACACACTCTAAATCAGTACTGAAGTCTATTTTGTATAAAAAATGAGAGATTATTTAATACAGTAATGGTTTCCTTCCACTTCAAGCAGTCATATTCACATCCAATTTGTAAATTGGCTTGACCTCCAACTTTTTTTTTGAATCTGGGTTAAGTAAAAAAACTCATATCCCAAAATAACACGATATGTTTACCTTATATCAGTTGATTTGACGCTATTACTGGCCAGTATGAAATTCACAATGGTTATCTATTATTTACTGGGTGAGAGCCCGCGCACTGTCGTTGTTCATATTTATTGCTGATTTAAGTGCAATAAACATCTTGATGCGTGCCGGTAGTTTTAGGAGTTAGGTAACTTATGTGTCTAATGATCAATAATTAAAAAAAATCTCACTTAAGATAGGTCTGCTCATATGATTTGGAACCACAACCAACTTGTGCTGGTGTGTTTAATTGTGATGGTCTTTTTACCCAATTGTCAGCAGGTTTTCCTATTTCAACAGCGCAATACAAACAAGCGGACCATTTAGCCAATGCTGAGTTTGTTTTGTATTGAGATTTGTCCAGGACACCAGGTTTAATGCATACAGAACAAGAGCCATGAAATCTATGGTCAGGACCTCAGCTTAGCATCCCATTCTAAGTAGGCTGTTTGTTTTCTACCAAATCTGTGATAACTTTGAAATCAGGAGTGAAGTATTCAGCAATTCCTCTTTTCTTTCTTTGACAGGTCTAGAGGTGGTCTGTTCAAACATTTCCTTCGTAATGGACGAAGGGAGCCTGGAGGCTGCCATTGAGACTTACAATGCCCAATTACAGCAGGTGGAAACTGCATTGGGGGCTGGGCTGGACCCCTCCCAACAGCTGGACCTCTTAAAACTGAGAGACGATTTACTGCAGCTGATAGAGCTCACAGAGTCGAGCCTCGTATCGGTGAAGAAGAGCAAGCTGCTAGCTAGTTTGGAAGGGGGGTCGGCCTCACAGTTGGAGCCCAAAGCAGAGGAACCAGAGCCCGGTGACACTGACCAGGAGTATGCTGCTTTTTGTGCTGCTATTGCTGAACCTTCACCTGCTAATTCCAATAGTAAAAACATAACTGAATCCAGTCAGGTTCCTAATCCAGACCATTTTCAGAATGGGGAGGAGGAGGAAGATGGTGATGATGATGATGAAGAAGATGTGATGAGTGGGACAAAAGTCCACGCCCCCCACCACACCTCCTGGGGAACATTAGAATATCACAATGCCATGGTTGTGGGTGTTGAAAACTCTGAAGGTGCCGATCCACAGGTCCGAGTTTTGTACATCCACCCAACACATAAATCTATGAAACCTTGCCCTTTCTTCTTGGAAGATAAGTGTCGGTTTATGGAGAACTGCAGGTACTTAGAAACTGTTAAAGTTCTGTTACTGAGACTCGAAGGCTCTCCTGTGTTGTGTTTAAGTGTGCTCTTGCTTATGTTCGTGCAGATTCTCCCATGGAGAGGTGGTATTGGTGTCTGAGCTTCGTCAGTTTCAGGAATCGGACCTCAGTTCTCTGGAAGTGGGATCATCCTGTTTAGCCAGACATGAGGATAGCATCTGGTACCCAGCCACAATTACAGGTCACTTGTTTGTAATAGTACAGTAGAATTGAATAGTCCAAACCTTTGGGAATACAATACTTACCACTAAAGCACTAAATCCTGTGTTTATATGTTTAAAGCAACTCTTGTCTATTCATTCTGAAAAAAACACTCTTCAGGAAAGTATATTAAATGCATTAATAAATAATGTTTTTGTACTTGTTTGTGCAATTTCAGAGCTTCCCAAATGTTTATGAATGATTCATGTAGTCATTGCTTAGAAATAAAAATGACAAATGACTCGCTGTTCTTTGTCCCTCAGATATTGACAGCGGTTACTACACTGTCAAATTTAATTCACTTCTGCTGAAGGAGGCAGTGGTGGAGGGGGATGGTATAATCCCACCAATGAGAAGAGAGGAGGAATCTTCATCGGATTCAGACGATGAGGAGCTGGGCGAGAATTCAGCCTATGCTAAAGGTAACAAACAGCCACATGAATTCTACATGTCAATACTGGAATACCTAAGTAACATCCTCACCACTGCCACTGATCCACTGTGATCATGCATTAACATAGATCTGTATACTTTCCATAACTGTAACTTATGTGTTTTACA
Organism: Acipenser ruthenus; assembly: GCF_902713425.1. Lineage (NCBI taxonomy): Eukaryota > Metazoa > Chordata > Actinopteri > Acipenseriformes > Acipenseridae > Acipenser > Acipenser ruthenus. Next base: position 7,818,243 of record NC_081206.1, on the reverse strand, counting down.
TTTGACTTCCTTTGTCTTTTGCCATCAGATGCAGATTTTGGTCAAAAAGTACATTATCAACTGATGAAGGACTTTTGTAGTCTAAAAGTTGTACATTTTGTGATAGTAGCCCACCTATTGCTTTGCAGCTTGGTTTTACCCTGAGTGCTTCTTAGTTAACCAATTCTTAGTTAACCAAGACAAAGTACAACAGTTCATAAACTCAGATGGAACTGATTAAGCTCCTGCTATGCAATTGGAGCCTTATTCCTATGCCTGTATTAAAAAAATAAATACATAAATAAATACAAATCTGCTGTTTTTTTCATGCATCCCTCATCTGAAATGCATTAATATTGTGTTTTTTCCTTCTGTTTTGTTGCCAGTGGTAGATTCTCCATCCACAGAGACAGAGGGGTTGACCTCTTCCTGTAGCTCAGGATTTGCAGGCTGGGAGGCTCACACTAGAGGCTTTGGATCCAAACTGATGGCGAAGATGGGCTATGAATTTGGGAAAGGTAAGTGAAAAAGACATTTCAGAAAATAACTACGGCAAGGGGTACCCGACCCTGTAAAGGCAAGGCTGCAAGGTGTACAGGCTGAGACATTCAGTCAGGAGGGCGCAGGTTTGCATCCGGGTTGTGTGAAGTTGCCGATACTCACTGAGGATTCCACAGGGAGCATTACATTGGTAAGAGATGCAAATGTGAAAAGGGATTCAGTCACCCTCACTGTGCTACAGCGCCCCCTACTAGGTTTGATTCACTGACTATTGTGTGACGTTGTCAAAACCTTCTCTTCTTGCTCTAGTCCTACTCTCTATAGTAAGACAGGAGCAGGACCTCACTGGATATGTAACTGAACAGGATTTTACCTTTTTCAGGTTTAGGGAGAAACGCTGAGGGGAGAGTGGAGCCAGTCCAGGCGGTGGTCCTACCCAAAGGAAAATCCCTGGACCAGTGTGCTGAACTCTTACAGAAGAAAAAGGAGGGAAAACCAAGAAAACGCAGGAGGAAAGGCAGAAATGGGCCCGGCGCTTCCACAGAGCGGAAACCTAAACAGAACGTGTTTGACTTTTTAAATGACAAGCTTGGTGCGGGAGGACACCGCGGTGGATCTCAGACGGAGCCCCCTTCAGCTGTGAAGAGCAGTAAAGAGAGCTATCAGGGGGGGAAGAACGCAAACAGGACTCTCAATGTCAGACTCTTTCAAACTACAGAGAGAGTTGAGCAGATACAAAAGGAAATAAGTCGCATAATGGAATCTCTTACCAGGAATGTTGGAAGGTATGGAAGGTTGAGAGTTTTGTCCAGGGATGGAAAGAAGACTCCCCTTGAATAGCAGTTGGTTCATTCCAGCCTTTCCTGTGATTACGATCTGGACTTGCTGAAACTGTTATGCACGGGAAGTCTTATTACCATCCCTGTTTGTGCAAGTGAGTTCAGAATGCATGTTGCTGGAATAGCTTTTCTAAGGTTGCTATGGAATATGTAATTCTCTGCTTATCCACATAGTGGTGCTAGAGAGTTTTCTCAGCTTTACACTATCATTATTGTACTCATTAAATGTCAGTTTGATCCAAAACATAATCATAATCATTTATTGTCTTCTAATTTATAGAGGCTTCATTTTCCTCCGTTTTTGTTATTGATGGGACGTTTTTTTTCTGTTTTTCATGTATCGGAATGGTTTCACATTAATAGCTTGAGAAATAAAAAGTTGTACATATAAAGATTTTACCATATATAGAGTGAACTGCTTTTCCAGTGGTATTGAAACTTGCTAAAGACATTTTTTAGAACAAAATATGATATCACATGCTGGGGTATATGGAGCCACCTGCCTGCTTGTGTGTATGTCAAAGTTACTTTTATACAGTGGACTTTGCAGGTTATGTTGATTTCGTTTTTTGCAGTTCTTGGTAGCTCTAGTGTGACTGGGGATGTATTGAAGTGTTTGCACATTTACCTAAGAGAATTCTTGTGTTTTAGGGATAAGGCAATGACCACTCGCTTGGAAGAGAAGCTGTGTAGTGCCAGGAAGCAGCTGGAACAGTTCAAAGCTCAGGAGGTCAGTATTCAGAACGAACAGAGGAAAGTGAACACACACAAGAAGATGACCACATTTTGACTGCTGTATTTTTTATTTTTTTAATGCCAGAACTTTTTTTTCTTTGGCAGACAATACTCTGTATTTCATATATCCCGTCTGACGCCACATTTTTTGTTTTTGGATATCCCTGGGAATCTGTCTGCCACAGATTGTACTGCAGGTATAAATGTTGGAAGAATTGGTTGTTTCACTGTTGCAGTTTCTGGAATGCCACACTCCTTGCTTGTGGATAGTGCTGTGCGTTACTCATGAGAGCATGTACACATCTAGGTTGGAAAAAGTGGTGCTACCGGACAGCATTTTATTTAGCAATTGGAAATGTATGAATGAATTTGGACAATGAAGTCATCCACAACTAACAAGCATTGCCAATGTTTATCCAGAAACTTTTTTTTTTCTTTTCTTTTTTAAATCAAAATGGTCATAAAATCTAGAGAAAGTGGTCTTTTGAAATCTGTACAGTTGTATTTATGATATTATTAAACATGAAAACATGTCGAAACTCAGATCTCTACAGTGTTTTCTGTTACATTGTATGGCCCTGTGTTGAATACTTATTCTTAATTCTACATTAAAATATCGTTTCTTGGTAGTTCAGCCATTTCTACAAACATTCTCAGTGTTAGAATATGTAATACTAAAAGAAACATAACACAATGCTACTCATAGAATTCCATTAAGTGTCTTTCACTATTACTTTATTATTCCTTTGTGGTGTTAAATACAAATTAAACTGAAGTTTCTTTCAGCTTATTAGTTTTTCATAACTGCAGTGCAGTGATGCTGCCAGGCTGGTCATTTCTAGAAGAGAATAGATCCAGCTGTCCAGTTATTTGCTTTGTGGTTTGCTTCATTATCCAGTCAATGGACTAGTCAGAGCAGTGGAGCTGACCAACTTCAGCATCACCCTGCATGCTCACTCTGTGTTTCAGACCAGCCTGTCAGGCAACTGTCTCATCCAGTACCAGAGCCATATGACACCAACTTAAAAAGTATATTTTTTAATGGTTTATGTAATTTGAAAGCAAGAGCATTGACGAGGATGAGGTTTATTCAACTTGTTTCACACCTTGATCAAGCACTCCCCTTGATCAATACTACTGACAGAAGAAGAGGAAAGTGAGAATATAGTATATGGATGGATGTATTAAAGGTTTTACCTTGTCAGTCATCTTGAGTGGTTGAGTTGGTTTTGAGTTTTATTAATTGAAAGGAAAGATTTTAAATGCATAATGAAACTATATGTTAATAATTTTGCTTTCAATTAAAAGAGCACTTTTATAATACAAGCAGCACAGGACACTAAAACATTAGTAGATACATGTACTACAGTATTATAGTCCTGAAGAAAACGTCAGGACAAAACAGTTGTAATATTTGACAAAACTGCACAAAGAGCACCATTCTCCCTGCCCTGTTACTGCTTGTGATTGAAGAGAGAGGGACTACACTCCAGCCAGCCCCTGTATGTGTGTTTCTTCAGAACACTGATTCGGGATAAAGCTAGGTGTGTCATTTTATTACAATAACTGTTAATATAGACTGTGTTAAAGTTTTGAAAGTCGTGATTACCTGTTGGTGCTGCCTTGGGCTTTTTGATTGGATAAGGTTCTCCGACATACAACTGATGGTCTGAAGACACTTGTATTTCAATATACAGTTTGTGTGAAGAGACTTATGAATTGTCTCCAACCTTAGACCTTACATCAGAGTTGTTTATTTTTTTCCAAAATTCTGTACTTTTGTAATTCATTTTCTGGAGCATGCTTTCTTTTAAGATGCTGTAGATGTTATGTGAATATGTGCAGCATTGAAATGCTTAATAAATATTACTTAATCTAGCAAAGACCATGCCTTGACACCATTCCCTCTGTCTGTTTTGCATTGATCTGATACTATTAAAGGGAGCTAGCTTGTTGTGAATTTCATTGCAAACTCCCAGTGTCAGCTCCACAGCTGTAGATCTATTAACATTCTGTTTGATCCCAGTCCTGGGCTTGTCTGCTACAATATATAGAAGAAATAACTATACAATGGATTCCCCTCTGCAGTACCTTTTAATTTCTATCGGTTAGTTTTGAAAGTAAATCAAGCTCCTTGTGCCTCTGTTCCTCGGACTGTAACACAAATCAGAAGTCAGCAATTATGGTTGAGTGCTGATTAACTTTTACAAAACAGAACAGGGCAACATAAAACATGTTAAATCTTGAAATTGGATCTTAGGTGTCATTTTTACCAATGCTGTAAATGTCCCTGTCTTATTTATGTATTTGCAATATATTGTTGTCTTTTTAAATTAAGCAAACATCATAGGTTCAATAACCAATTAAAGACATGGATAGGATAGCACTCTGAACCACCATTACGCAGTAATTAAAGACAAGGTCCTGGACTGAAAGATACTCAAGCGAGTGCCATAGCTTTAGGGTCTTGAGGTTCTGCTCCAAACAAGAGTAATATCATGCCTATGTGCATATGCAGCTTGTACATTTTCTCAGTTCTTTGGTGTAAGGAGTATTAGCTTCTCTTGATTTAAAACAATTAATAAGTCATATCCTTTAAGCTATAAGAACACATTTTAATCATAAGATTTAAACCCCACAAACATGACCACACCATCTTCTAAATGTGGAGATAATAGAGAAAGGAGGCTTTGGATTCTTAAACAACTGCTTCTCCCTTTGGCGAATCATTAATATTAATATCAACGTGTGTGCGTCAAATGACTTGTAATCATGTGGTCCGCATCTGTTCCAGATTTTTTTACTCACAGTTATACTTGAAACAACAATAGTCTCTATTAATGCTGTGCTTGCTCAGTCTGAATTAATGCACATTGAAGCATAGCTATTTGAGAATAGGACTATGTTATGTTGAATGATTAAAAAAACTAAAAAAAAAACCTTTGATTCTTTGACAGGACCATAATTTGCTTGGTACCTGGTCTTGCTATTCAAGACATAAAATGTTTGCTCACCCCTGCTTAACAATGAAATCAATTAGGTTTCGGGAACAGCAAACTTGATTAAATTCAAGTCAAAGGCAAAGATAGCAGGGAAACTTGGTAAAACTGCCTTGGAGACCCATCAGGAATGCCACCATTTTGAAGTCTCCTATGATCTTGATGCCATCTCAGAAAAATGCAGATATGTATCCACTTCGGCAGCTGGAACTAAACTGAACTGGTGGGCTTAAGGCCCCTGTATTTATACTACTATTTATATTACTGAAAAGTTCTAGAAAGTTCTAGAAGTTACTCCAAGTTTACTCAGCACTGACTCTATCTGGAATGTTCTGGAAAATAGGTAAATTTCAAAATATCACTGTCCTGGTCACAAAAGCAAAGTTTGTGGGGAATAATAGCCATTTTCTATACTTTTGAGGCATAAGCAATTAGGAAATAACACTTACTACCCAGGAACCAAAAAAAAAAAAAAAATAATTGTTACACGGTGTTCTCTCTCTCTCTGTGGCGTATAAGCATAAGAAATCATATATATATATATATATATATATATATATATATATATATATATATATATATATATATATATATATATATAATTATTATTATTATTATTTATTTCTTAGCAGACGTCCTTATCCAGGGCGACTTACAATCGTAAGCAAATACATTTCAAGTGTTACAATATATATATATATATAATTACCGCACTGATTTCTTTTCACATTTTATCAGCCCTGCTTTGTTGGGTATATCGGTCCAATACACAAAACTACCCAGCAGTACCGGTACTTATTTCATAAATGGAATGGAATTTTACTTTATTTAGAGCCTTTTATCCACACAGTATCCCAAACAACTGACAACCAAGCACCTACAATCCATCCTCTTTGTTGTCAGATCAGCTGTCTTGCCTTGATGGACACTGTCTCGTAACAGGGAGATGCAGCTTTTATATACAGTTCTACAGAATATTTACCTGGGAATTCCATCTATGTAACAAATTCATGAAGTCATTTGAGGGGCAACCCATTTACACAAAAGCATGTGCTACATACAGTCCATCCACTGTAAAGAAAATGCAGAAATGTCAAATCCTCTATTCCACCTACCATTTACCCTTGGGCTGTTGCCCTTGAGCAGTACATTTCTATGAGTATTCACATTTTTCAGTGAAATAGCTCTAACAAAATCAAGACCAAACCACTGCCAACCACACCCCTGCAATTCAAATACTCCTGTGCCTTGCTGAAGACTTGCCAGTATTGAAGTTATCGAGCAGGAAGTCTCGCGAGGCTGTGAACTGCTTCTGTTGAGTGCACACCTGCTTGTGTTCTCATCTGGGACCCGTGCATTTGATTACACAGTGTGCACCGCGGCAGCTGTGTGGTGTTGGATGAGAGCCTTCGCAGTCTGCCTTTGCCTTCTGATAAAAGTAACGTTCTGTGTAAAGTGATAAATAATTGATAGCCTGTCAGTACTGGGACAGATCTGTACATAGTTCAGCTTTTATAGTCGGTCATTCTGAACGGACAGCTTCCCGTAGGTTTGAATGTGTATCTGTGTTTTCAGAACTGTAGCCAAAAAAAAAAAAATGCAGAATCCATATCTGTGCTGTTGTGTTTTAATTTCTTTTATCAACATTTACAGTCAACCAATCCAGGGCTTCCATTATTTATTTTTTCACTCAGACAGAATAGAAATGTTTTTTGATTGATATAACATGAATCACTATCATAGGAATAGTGGGCTTGATTGAAAGAATGTCCTGCCTATAGTGGTTAGCAATCATTCAAACACTAAGAGCCGCAACTCCCTCTGAAGCAGCAAGCTGATGTTATTGTTAACCACAGACCCGGATAAAATAAGACATTTCATATTGAAATACTGAAAAAGTATAACCTTGGGGGACGCTGAGCTTATTAGCAGAGGTGTCCAAATGTGCTGACCTGTAGTGTTCGACAATCAATAGAGGTATCGTATGTAATGAAGGATCTGAAATAAGTTTGATTGCTTACAGTGCCTCAGCCACCAGCAGGTCTCTGCAGTAGAATTGAATACACCTGGAATCTGATTAAGATTATTTCTATACAAGATAAGCATTTGGGGAGTATAATGTGTATTGCTCAGTGTTGCTGAATATATCCCAGTATTTATCCTCAAGGGAAATTCATTGTTTTTCATTTTAGAAAAACCAAACAGGTCACGCTTCATTTTAAGAGGAACTTTTTTTTTTAGTCTGTTAACTGCTAACAACTGGTATATGAACATATTAACTAATTTTGTTCATTTTCAGATAATAGTTAGAAAGCAACAATTTACAATCTAATAAATAAGTCTCATTTGTTAAACATTACTGTAGTAAAAGTACACCTAAACCAAGTTAACCCCATTTTAATGATATTATGACTCAGGGATCTGGTGTTTGCAGAAAAATGAGCTTACATGTCAGTAAACTAGTTAATAACATTTTAAATTACAGCTATGCAGTGAAGAAGGACAGCAGTCAAGAACAAAGTGAAGATATGCTACGAAAAAATAAAATGTAATGTAAAATGACTAGATTATAATAAAAGGTATATTTTAGGTATTATCACAGTGAGCAAGTATTAATCCATTTGACTTTTACCTTCTTATTTTTTTCATGAATAGTTTAAAGGACAATGGGCATTTTTAAAAGCCACATGTCCTTATAACCTCTAACACGTTTTGACACAGTCTGTGTGAAACCAAGCCAGCAGCAGCTATAACCGGTAAATCTTTGTATATTGGAAATGCATAGTCGAGATTTTTCACACAGCTGCTGAGCCAATCAAATTTTAGGACTACTGTTATGAAAATAAGCACTGCCGAAACATAACAATAATGAAATATTTCATAAAGTTTCTGTATAGATTCTACTCCAAAATTAATAAAAACAATGCTACGGTTAGGCTGCAATATATTTTAATAGAGGAATGTAAACTTACACACGGTCTGGGTTTATGGTTTTACAGTAATAATATTTTTTATTCTCAAACATATTAAACAAAGTGAATGAGCCAAGAAATGCAATACTTGTTAATACATGATCACTGCTTGCTGTTGGCATAGCTGACAACTAGCTTGGACATTTCACTTGAGCTAAATAAACACATAAACAAAAATAGAGCATTCTCCTGTAAGTTGTAACTTTTTAGAATTCACATATAAAGACACTATAAACCTTACCCATGGCTGTTAGAGAAGGTACAATGTACACACACACACACACACACACACACACACACAAATATATATATATATATATATATATATATATATATATCTTTCATAAAAGCATTGCCAGAGTACTGCATTTAGAACTTCAGTACATATAAGAAGCAAATGTATTGTGCTTTTTCTCCAATTCTATTATTTTGGAGTTGCTGACATGAATCTAGATTAGCCAATACAGATTAGCTAAAGATCCATAATGTTTGTTAAATCAGAATTGATAGTATTATTGTCTTGTCTGTTTTTTTTTTCATATAGGTATAACCGATACATTTTGACATACAATATAGAGAGCTAAGTAACACGTGGCAGATTATACATGTTCTATTACAATCTCACAAACATTTACACATTGCGTAAAGCACACTTTTGTCCCCTTTTCTTCTTACGGAAGCAGAAGACAGCAAAATGCAAACAAGGCATAAACATTAATAGACAGTACATAGTAAAAATGCCTGGGGGGATCAGTAAGCCCCTCAAAATGTATGGGAACTCATGATTAAAACATTCCATTAAAAAAACTCAGGAAGGAGACATCATTGCCTGGTCTTTAAAGGCTGTTTTTAAAGTTACAAACTTATCTTGTTACAAGTAAGTTTGGAATCCAAAAATATCTCCTCTGGCATTCTTTTTTCTTTCTGTAACCTTCCCCCTTAAAGTTTCCTATAGCCCTGCAGAACATTGCATCCTTGAAAACACATCTGAAAATATTCCTTCCTCCCTCTCTCTCTCTCTCTCTCTCTCTCTCTCTCTCTCTCTCTCTCTCTCTCTCTCTCTCTCTCTCTCTCTCTCAAATTCAAATTCAAAAATGCTTTATTGGCATGACGAGAGCGCTCATGTATTGCCAAAGCTTTTATAATACAAAACAGAAATAATAAAACAGAAATACAATTACAGAACATAACAAACACAAAAAACCATTGTTCCCTTCCCTTTGAACAATATAACTCCCTCCCTCCCTCCCTCCCTCCCTCCTCATCACCAGTAACCCATGGTTGTGTATGCAGGGTGTCACACACTGACCCTCAGGTTGTGGCAGGCAGACACATACTGTGCTGCTAGATTTGCAGTTCGCTCCTCCTCTCCTAAAAGAATGGGGATTTTACTCGAATTGGAGAGGAGGTTAAACTCTGCCATTTGTTTTTTGAATTGGGGGATATATCTCTCCCGTATCTCTGTGTTCTCTCTCTCTCTCTCTCTCTCTCTCTCTCTCTCTCTCTCTCTCTCTCTCTCTCTCTCTCTCTCTCTCTCTCTCTGCTAGATCATTCCTGCCAGCCATGGAGGAAGGAAGAGTCCAACAGTCCCTAAAATGCAAACTATTATAAACACCCAGAGAAAGATCCTGTCAATCACCATAGCCACATACTTCCAGTCTTCCTTTACCTGCAGTGGGGAAACAGTGTAATCAGCAATATTACAGGGCAAAACATATTATATTATTCTGAGGAGCTATTGCTATAAAATACACAAACTGCAGCTCCACAAATGGTATTATAGGACCACAAAGTGAAGATGAGATTTTATGGCTCACACTCTATGAAGTGATGTATAATAAGAGACAAAGCAAAAAAGAATTGTGTTCTATGCACAAGATGACCTCTGCACACAACGTAATATGTACTGGATTTTTGACAAATACATATGTTATTGTTTGATTTCTTAATGGCTGAGACATTGTACAGTCTACAATATAGACTCACACCTTTTATCGTAATGACTCAAACTTTTAAGCTTTTCTGGATTTCTTGTTACTTGATAGGATTCTATTCTGCATAATTATTCAATGACAGGCATCTATGACATGATTCAAATGTTAATGCTAAACAACATGTCCACACATCTCACTGTTAACTGTTTACATGCAATCTGAAGGATATATCCAGCGTAGATGGTTTCTATTCTGAAGTACAATGGTGCTGAGTAGTTTTAAATTACTAATTTAATGGAGTAGATCAGCTGCCTGCTTGTTAGAGTAAGGAAAAGTGTTGAAGGCTTTGATACTAATTTGAACATAGCATGGAAAACGTTCATCCTTAGCACTTCAACATTTAATGAGCAAATTCCCTTTTGAATTGAATTTGGGCTGTTTTTCTTTTGGTCTACATGGAATTTGTCAGAATTTTTAAATGTTAAACCATTAGTCATTTAAAATGAACTGTTTTATACGAATAACTGTGTATGTGTATGTGTATGTGCTATATGTCTCCAAAGGCCTGGATCCATAAGGAATTACATATTTCACACTGCTATCAGTATTATTTATACATGAACAAACATTGATATTAAAACAAAACATATCATAGATGCACATTTATGTATTATTGTACTTTATAAAAGCACAGAATTTGAGAAAATGCATTACTTTACTAAAACACATACAGTGATAATGCTGAATGTGTTAATCCTGTACTGCAATCTAATTGATCATGATCCTCTGCCTACCTCTCTGCACCAATTAGGTAGAAAATAATAATAACTGAATGTATAAGCACTGCTCGAGACACCTTCCAGCATCTTGTGGAGTTGCCCAACATGCTATTAGCTACAGGTCCTAATAGCGGGCCAGGCAGTGTATATGTGTAGGCCAGAATATATAATAATATACACAATGATATATTTCTGAAATTATTTTACTGTGTGATAACATATTCTCACCAGTTCTTAACTATTGGTTGACGCAATTTTGATGGGGCCGGCAATAGAGGGAATACCCAGAAAGAACGCAATAAACGTTTATACATTGTAAGGATGTTAAACTACAATAATAATAATAAAAATACTTACAGAAAAGTTAGCATCTTCTGCCCTCAGATGGTCTGCAACATACTGCACCCCCTCAATGGCTTGCTTCATGGAAGGGGACATCAACAGAAGATGTTGCTCCTTGGCATTGAAGACCTTTGAAACCCTGTCAGATGCAGTTGCTGTCTCTGGGACCTTTTTGCATTTCCATTGGCTTGGGTTGGGAGTGAATGGTTCCTCCTTGAGGTGAGGAAGCTGGAATGATGGCGACCGGCTGCACTTACTGCTGGAATGACCATTGCTTTGGGAGGACTCCTCATGCAGGCAGCAGTACTGGATGCTTCTGGATCTGCATCGAGTCGTGGCTTGAGGGAGCTCACTTTCACCACTTGTGTACTGGACACTGAATGATCTGCCCTTGGGGATAGTACATGGCTCATCAAAGCTTAGATGGCGATGCAAGGCTGGAGGGAGATAACGGCTTGTTTGACCGGGTTCCTCGAGAAGAATAGAGTATTGGCTTGAGGATGACTTGCAGAGGATTTGGGGTTTAGGTGGTGTATCCTCTAACGGATGGCACAATGGAGAAGTAGGGGAGGGATCGGTACTCTCTTGGCTCTCCAGAGGCGTGGTCGGGAGTTTCTGAGCAACCTCAATCTCAGACCAGAACGTAGGTGAGCTTGCTTTCTTATGCAGTGACTCAATTAGTTTTTTACAGTTCTCCTTTACCAGTGCAGGTCTTTTCATAAACAAGAGTCGGGGGATAACATCTAGGAATATCCTCCGTACCCAGTCTGGCATCGTATGGGTACGGGGCGAGCGGTGATGAACATTCAGGACAAAGACGGTGATAATAATTGAGAGTGTTACAAATATCATAGTGAACAGCAAGTACTCTCCGATCAAGGGAATTACAAGGGACGTGGAAGGAATTATCTCTGTAATTAGTAAGAGGAACACAGTCAAGGATAGAAGCACTGAAATACAAAGGGTGATCTTTTCCCCACACTCAGAAGGGAGATAAAAGACCAATACGGTCAGGCAGGAGATTAGAAGGCAAGGGATGATCAAGTTGATAGTGTAAAACAGAGGAAGCCTCCTGATAATGAAGGAGTACGTAATGTCGGGGTAGATTTCCGCGCAGCATTCGTATTTCTTTATGTTGTACGTCCCGACTGCGTTGATGATGACCCACTCCCCACTCTCCCAGAAATCCAATTGGTCCACGTTGTTTGCCATGCTGATCAGGTCTATTTTAGCTTTGTCGTAAGTCCAGGAGCCAAACTTCATGGTACAGTTCTGCCGATCGAAAGGGAAAAATGTGACGTCAATGCTGCAGGAGCTCTTGTAGATAGCTGGGGGCATCCATTTGATTCTGCCATCGTGAAAAAGATGAGCTTTGGTGAGGTGAGTCACTGCAAAGTCCCCGTCGGCACTGTGGGTGGAAACAAAAACTATGAAAAAGTGTTTACTCACATCAGATGATCTGCAGTGGTTATGTACTAACTGTCAAGTACACTGTGCAGTAGTGGTTCCAAATCTATTGTGATGACATTGCTGGTAAGCCTATGGTCTATTGATAGTTCTGCTCATTCTTCTTCTTGATAGTATTATAATGGTATCCCAGTAAGTACTTTTCTAACTTGGAATAGCTTGACACTTGCTATCTAAATAGAGGTATCCATGGACTCTGTGCAATTGCAGGTGCTTCTGTGTGTGATACAATCCTGAGACCCCATCTGTCTGGCTGATATTAAACTCGCCAAGGGACTTGAAAACTGTCATTGATTCTAGTACCCTGGTAGCACTCCAGCAGTCAAACTGCCTGATTATAGGTCATTCCGAATTATACATTTTTTAAATAAGAAATAAGATATTATGCTCAGACATCTGTCCAACACACACACACAAATATTAATATAAGGGTATAGTGCATAGTTAATAATTAAACCTACTTATTGTAAAGGACAATATCTGGTCTCCAGATAAGCTCTGATGGAATTCGAATTGAAGTCACGTTTTCATATTCCAGAGGGTTCCATTGGAGTTTGTAATCATGCCATTCCTGTACGAAACAGAGGAACATCGGAAAAAGACCCTAGTTTATTTGAACAAGGTTGAAAATGCAATGTAATAATGAACTTGACATTAGAATTGCTAACAAACAGTAATTGCTTAGGTCAATGAGTAATTTCGAATATGTTTGCTTCATTATGAAACATCTCTGAAGATTTAGCCCCATAGACCAGCCTTTTATTGAGGGATACTGTAAACCAGCCACCTCCTCAGTTAAAAAAAAAACAACTCAGTCGATGCGTTTAATTTATGCGTTTAATGTTGAGAATAAGAGTTCAGTCAGGAAACTCATGCACTACATTATTTATTAAAGCTTAGACAAAACAACACTTTGGCCTCGTCTTTCGAGGTACCCCTGCCCATAAATTAACTCACAGCTGACCACTGAAGAAACGACCGCTGACCGCTGAAGAAATGTCAAGGATACACCATTTACACTTCGGAACTAATAGCATTATAATGTGTGTGTGTGTGTGTGTGTGTGTGTGTGTGTGTGTGTGTGTGTGTGTGTGTGTGTGTGTGTGTATGTGTGTGTACAATTCAAGGGAAAAGGTAGATGGCAGTAATTTAAAAACCTGAAAGCTGGTATTGCAGTGGTGTTCACCCTTCATTTTGTTACTGTTCTTTAACAGCATTGAAACTTCTACCATTAGCTCTGCAGTAAGAGTCTGCAAAGACAGATAAAAACACTGAAAACTTGCCTGCTTCACCCAGACATTGGTGGTCATCATCTGATTCTTTTCATCCTGTTGAAACAACACAGCAAAAAAAAAAAAAATCACATTTAATGGCATTTGAATGACTTCAGCTGTTTCATTGTTATATCAACCAGCTATGTTGAACATAGCTTAAATGGTCATTATACAGTGAACTTGTACTGCTAAAGTTAAATCATTCGTTACATCTAAATATATGAAATGAAATTCTTTTAGGTTTTCAATCACAGAAAAGATGAGCACACATTGATCATTCCACAACTCTATAGTTCTGGTAAATGCTGTCTACTCCTGACAGCCCTGAATCTCAGTCTCAAAACTCTTTTGAATTTAATTATGCAATGCATTGCTACTATACTTACTACATCAATGAGCTGGGCAATGGACAGCCCGAAGCGGACCAGCACTACATCAGAGATGTTGGCTACAGGCCGGGACAGCTTGTTATAAGCAGTGAAGAGGGTCTTCAGAAGTCTCTCCTCTGCGTGGGCTCTTGTCCTCATATGGCTACACACTGCAGGAACAAAAAACTGTAACAGAAAGACTGCCAATAATTGCTAGAAGAAAGCAATCCCCCCTAAAAATCAATAAACACACTTAGAGGTTGATCTGATCAATTTAAACCCTTTTTGGCTGAGCCACAGTTTGAGTATTTTACAGCACTGGGGAATCACCCTAAACTACATCAATCACCTATCCCTGGTTATCCGAAGATTACCTTTGAAAAGAAGCTGTTGGTGCAATCAAGGTATATTCTCTGGTACTGTAAAATGCTCTAAATACAGCTAGCTGTGGCTTATCCCAGCAGGGTATAGGTTGATCAAATCAACTCAATAGTTATACCTGCTTATATGGCAACCATAGTTTTGTTTTAAAATAATCCAAAGCAAAATCTTCTCTATAGAACCTAAAACATCCATCAAATGCTGTACGGTACATTACTTATATTATTATTTTAAACACACCGCACATGAATTTTGATAAATACGGTATAGACCTATTAATAACATCTGCCAGCGACCTGCAGGCTTCTGTTTGAAATATTAGGTTTTGAGATAATGGTACTTTTGAGGTAAAAGTTTAAAATGCATCTTAACTGTGTGCTTCCGTTCACTATTTAAGTATAAAATACAAAGCTAAAAAAACACCTAGTGTGGTACAATAATTTAAAGGTATATAATTTATTTCCAAACGTATATTTTTATGCGTTTGGAAAATATGAATTTCTTTGGTGCAATTTCTCCTGATATTATTTGTATGGACCAAGCACAGATTTGGGTGTTTAAGAGTTCCATTTTAAAAGCATACTATAATAGCACAAGAGTCCCATCTGTTACAAGCTCCACTCAAGTTATTGCTTTGAACTGACCTTGAGTCATCACCACAGCTAAAAGCCCTACACCTGAATGCCTTTAAAATAACAGAATTCAAGTAGAAGCTGATTTACTAAATAGGATGTTACTTTCAAAAATCTTCACAAAAAAAAAAAAAACAATCTAAGCTGGGAGAAACCCTGATGCTGTGACGGGTTTTCATGAGCCGCAGTGACATTGTTATTTTAGTTCTATTACAGTGATGGATAGTCCAATAACAGATGCGTTGTACAACCCAAATTAAATAAGGCCAGTGGGCAAAACGTAGCTAGCAGGTTGTGTGGAAAAATGTTTTACCTGCAGCCAGTGCTGTCTGCTTCAGATATTCAGACAGGGTAAGGTCTTCATTTCTTTATCACTGTCCTGGCCTCATTACTTCAGAACCACGTTCATGTACCAAAGCCGTATCAGATAAGCTCCTGTTTATTTCATAGCCCTCTAGGCCTGGATTAAATCAGAATGTAAGTGTTGAATGGCGACATTTATATTTTCCAAAGATGCAGTACATATGTATTTTAAAATAAAGTCTTATCGAATGGTAACATTTCTTTTTTGGCATGTTTGTTTAAGCAGTGGCATATTTGGAAAGTTTCCTCCTGTTTCTGTATGTTTTATTGAATAGTGTCTTACAACCAGATAATAACATGTAATAAATTGCTGCTGTGTGTGTCATTAAGTTTGATTAAACTTAAGATTTATCACATAAGTGTTTATCACATTAGTAATAACCATCATTCTTTTTAACAGAAGAGCCATGTATATACACAATGAGAAATACCTTTGGCAAGTGAGTACCTTGTCTGAAACTACAAAGAGCAAAACATGCCTACCTAAGCAAATTGAGGCTGTTAGATACATAAAGAGTCCATTAGGAATTCATAAAATCTCCAAAACTGCTTGGGGTTAAAAGCAGTACAAAAAAAACCCTGATCTGTTGCCAGTTCATCTTGATATATTCAAGGATTCTTTAGAGAAAAAGGAAGCAAGGTCACAAAGTCTACTATACTTTAAGCCCTATTCAAAAAGCTTGAACTATTTAAAGGATTTTTTTTAAAACAACGATCTAGAACAACTTTCAAATCAATGAAAGCACTGGCAAAAGCTTCCCACAGGCTTACCAGCAGTAAATTAGCACATGCTCCATATCGGATGGATATTGTAAAATTGTACCCACAGTTGTCTGTAAATATGCCTTCAGTTCCACTGTTAAATAATACAGCTGTATTTCCCTGTTAGTAAACCTGAATCCCATGATATTTTACCTGTAGTCCAGAGTCTGACCAGTTCACTGCTTTCTTTTACAAAATGTACAGCTAATGTATTAAATGACTACCATCTGAATAAAAGCACAAATATGTACTGCCAACATTCCATACTTTCATTTAGGACATCTCTAAATGGTAGAATGTTTGACAGTGACATGGTGATTATGTGTGTGTGTGTGTGTGTGTGTGTGTGTGTGTGTGTGTGTGTGTTATTGAGGTGTACATGAAAAAGCAGATTGAATGTTTGGCAACATAAGGAAGCATGATATGAAGAATATTGGTTAATTAATAATACATGACTTAATACAAACAGCAAAAGTGCCTTAAATGGCTAATTCCCATTGAAGTGATGCACAGGCAGGTCAACTGAATCTCAAGGGTCAACATGTTTACATAAGATCAATCAACTCAGCCAGATTAGCGTATTGTAGTCTCTTTCCCCAACAGCAAAGATTCATTAAACTATTGATCTTTTGAGCGAAGGTTATAAGCAGCGTTGACTATATATTGAGATCATATTAGGGTAGTTCAACATTTATAGAGGTCTGTTACTACTTGTGCATAAGATTTAAAGCCATTCAAACGGGAAAGTAAAAAGGTGAATAGGTACAAGTGCCCTAAGAGGAGGTACAACTAGTTACTCAATTTGCAAAGCATTTCCTAAGAGGTTCCATTTGTTTTCTTATTGTCTCAGTCATAAAAATGCAACAGAATTAGGTTAGAAAAAAATCCTTCACATGCTGTAGAATCAATTGCAGTAGGAATAAAAAGAAATGTGCTCATTTTTTTACAAATAGGTATTCTCATTGAGTGTAGGTGTTAGTTGATTTATGTTGTGCGATTGCATCTCGTTTACTTTTGCCAGAAATACAGTGCTGTATCTAGTTCTATTTTCAGTATTTTTTGTCAGTCGTGTATACATTGATGTGGTGTAAAGGAATGCACAGTGACTCAATACTAAAGCTGAAGAGCTATGAACAAAGTCAAGAAAACTTATACTGATAAACGTGTATTACAGAAAGCGTTTTCTAATCTACCGAATATAACTATTCTGTACTTATCCAAAACAGGAGACAAGCGTGTATAGTGTATCTAGTATCAATTTGTTAATTTTAAACACTTTATAATAATACTTAAATATACCAATATCACTACTAATACTAATATAGGTGATTTGTATGTGTTATTTATGAAATATTAAACAATAATTAAAATATAATCTACGCAAATAAACATAAATTCAACTGATTTTAAACACATACTTGTTTTGTAATTGTTTGAAAAATATATATTTGACCCACAAAACACAACTGTTACCAAATATGCATTACAGCGTATAGTAAAATACACACCAAAAAATATACTCTAATGTATAAGAAAATGGATTACTGCTAAAATGAACAGACACTGAAAGCGGGACACGTTGTTAGCGTTGGCAGGGAGACTCGTTTATAAAGACAACGGAAGTGTGGAAGTGCATAAAGAAAACAATAAAGCAGTAAATGCTCATTTACCTGACAGCACCTGGATCGACATGCAGACGCCCAGCAACCGAAGCGCTTTAATCAGGAGCCCCATAGTAAATCAGCGCTTCTATCCGACGACTCTTCAGTCCCCCAACTTTCTCAGAGGCACTACCCTTTTAGTTATCTTCTCCTCGCCTCTTTTCACTCGCTGTTTATTTGCTCCTCGTGTTATAGTCTCTCTTTTCTGAATGCTTCTCATCTATTTTTCTCATTTCTTCCTCAACTCTTTGGGAACGAGTCAATTCGCGGAAAATAAAGCAGCATTGAATTGCCACTTCTACAATGTTTTGGTGCACCTTAATCGCGGTTGTCAATCAACCTTTCGTACTCTTTTCTTTCATCTTCACTTGTTTCTGCAACCTCTCCAGTGCACTGCTGCTTTCTGTTTATTTATCTCTTGGTTCAAGTCTTCAGATGCTTATTATTATTGTCACTTTTCAGGACCTTTGAACCCCTAGCTTACGAAGTTGCCGATATTACTTTCTATTCTGCGCTCCTGCGTCTTCTTTTCTGCGCGCTCCAGCTTGCTCTCAAGCTAAGGCATGCGTCGCTTAGCTGTTTGAGGAGAACTTCAGAGTATGTAAAGGAATGCTGCTTGTGTGGGTCTGTCCATCTGCTGTATAAGGGGGTGGAAGGAGTCAACTATCCCCTCGGGCACACTAAGAATTCAGAACTGATGCCACTTGCATTGGACCTAACATGAGGCATGCTGATGAGGTTTCTGCCTGCAGGGTCAATTCAGTTTGAGACTACACGCTTCTTGACTTTTCTTTGTCTGTCTTTAATTCTTAGGCGTTTTACTCGGATGAGAGGTAAAACCGAGGTCCTATTGTAAGTGACTCTGCAGCAGCAGGTGTGATGCATAGTTCACCCCAAATCTCTATAAGTCGCTTTGGATAAAAGCGTCTGCTAAATGACTAAATACTACTACGACTACTACGACTACTACTACTACTACTACTACTACTACTACTACTACTACTACTAATAATAATAATAATAATAATAATAATAATAATAATAACAACAACAATGCAATAATATTATTTTAGTCTCTTTTTAATATATAAAATACAATCGCCTCTCTGTCTTTTTAAATATAATTATTATGTATTTCTAAACGGATTCCTGGTTGCAGTATATTCGTCTCCATATTAAATAATTCAACAGTCACAAATAATACGATCTAATCAATGTAAAATGTGACAGATCTAAATACCTCTTGTCTTTGAAAGTAAGTAAAGGGACAGGGTTGGGTCCTATTTTAATATTTAACAGTGGTGTTTAGAGTACACAAAAGGCTAAGCTATGGACAAAGGTCAAATAGACACATTCTCTTATAAGATCTGATTGATTCAGGGACACTGAGGCTTCAAATAGTTTTTGACTGTTTCTGGGTGACCTAGGATGTTCACCGCGGGTAGGCTGAGTCACGGGTAGCAATCAGATCAGTTGTAACAATGTTATTTGAAATCGATTATTATTAGCCAGCTGCATTGTTACATTTGCTAAGGTTTTGAACTAGATCTTTCTAAATGTCAAAGTGTCTACCCTAGCTTTTATAGGAACGAAACTCATTAACAGATGGCTAATGTGCACATACAGGTACAGTAACTACATGTAGCTGCACAGTAGATTTACTAATACAGTATTTATTACATATCATTTTATAATTGTGAGGATGAAACTGCATATATTAACAACATGTATTTAGCAAAATTATTAAGAACATCAAAATAAATTACAGTGTATTTAAAGTAAAGTGTTTTTTTCTTGGTAGCTTTATACTGTACATTTTTTTAAAGCTGGCCTTTTACTAAGCCTAAAAATAGAGCCTACAATGTCTGATACAGTATTGCTTTAAATTTGTCTTCTCATAAAATGGAGAGAAGTGCTGTTAGTCGTGACAACAGGTGAAGTGAGTCATAGGCAGGAACTGAGCACTCTGGTAGTCAGATTCAGAGAGGGAGAGAGGACCTGTTAAAATCTCAGATTATTTTCCCTTTTCTCTTCTTATACCCCTCAAAGGACTCCTGGTGTGTGTCGTCGGTTTTAGATCTGAACAGCACAGCAGGAACTAAAAGAAAGGTATTGTGCTTTTTCTGGTCCACATAATCTAACGTTTAATACTGAGAAGAGGATGACAAGCTATAATACCTATGACTTCTAACTCACAAGGGACAGAAACAAGCGAAATACAGAGTATGTGAAGCAGCTGGGACAGAACTAGTAGGATTGCTATCATTTAAAAAAAGCTAAATATAGTGTAATAGAACCAGTAAACAGCATTAGAAATGGCCATACTAGTCACTAATACCTAATCATATAATTAATAGGAGACACTGTGATTGCTTGTGTCTACTGGGAGAAGAGCAACCCAGACTTTAACTAGTAGAGGTTTAGCATTAAGCACAGTGATTATACCTGCATTTAAAAGTAAGGTTTGTATATGACATGATAAGATTATAGTCCTTTAATGAAGTAAAGGAAAGTAACAAACTAGTATGTCTGTAAAACTTCCTCCCAAAGAGTGAGAGTTTTCTTTATGCTCTTTTTATTTAAAGAACAGACTTTTATGTATTGAGTCATTAAACAAATTTAGCAGTGGGCTCCTGTAATTATGCTTTGCTACTGTGGGTTTTTTTTTTAATCAAAAATCCTTTGTGATTAAATACAGAATTTAACTGTTATTGTTTTCCAGCAAATCAATTACCCTTCAGAGATCCGTGGAGGCGGGCTCGAAACAAGATTAAGGATTCAAGGAGAATCGTTCATCCTTTCAGCATAAATTATTGTCTCTATCTGGGTCTAAATCTCTTCAGCATTGGCTATATTCCCTCATTGTTTGTGACAAAAGGCCCATTCAATAGAAATAAAAAGGTGTGGTTACAGAGACTTTGAGGGTCTTCTGCAATATGATAGCCATTGTGCAGGACAGAAGTGTGGCCAGATACACATTTTAACAGACTTGCGGTGCTTCATTTAAAAGTGGATGCCTGCCATAGCTTGCATTAACTAATAAAGGAGCTCAGACACCTGGACTGATACAGTTCATTAAAGTGATAACTTCATACAGGTTTCAAATTCTGCTGTAGAAGTGTAGAGGCAATTTAAGGGTTTATTCACTTATTATTGTGTTCATTTTGTGCCAACCAGTGTTAGCACAGGTACATCTTAACAGTGCAAGACTTAAATAGTCCATGCTCAATAATATGCAATCCATTAGAAACAACAAAAATAATTCTAAAAAGCTTAGTTCTGTTTTGCCGTCATCACTCATCATAAATTATAATGTAAAACTTAGAAACTAGTAGACAAACATTTCAGCTAGTTCCTTCATGTCTCTACAGTTGAAACAAAAACATGTGTACTTTAAATACCAGGGAATACATAACCATGCAATAACATGGTAATAACAGGATAGCTACCAACATTCCCTGCACTTACATGGTACAGATGGAATTAGTGTGTAATTACATTGTAGGTATTGTGTAGTAACCATTGGTAATTACCCCGTGATTATAATATTATTTCATGGCTATTCATGCCCTCTAATCTAAAGTGCTACTGAACAAGCTGGAATGCCTATGACGTGTTCTTTCCAATAAAGAGAACATGCAGATGGTTAAACTGTAAAATAATATAGAATTGCATTTTATTGGATAATTTAACATAATTCCGGGACATAGCAACAAATAAATTACCATGAAAGAAATGCATATGTACATGTTTTGTGAATAATTCAATACAGAATGTACAAAAGTAGCCCTTTCATGGTGTGTTTTCTGTATATTTTCCAATTGAGGGTTACAATGAAGGATATTTAAATGTTTGATCCCCAAAGAAGACTATAACACATCACTTTGAAAGCAGATTTAAACAAACCTCATATTAAGTGTATATTTCACACTTTAGATATCACCCTTTAAACAATACCTTGTTAAAGTGTATTAAGAGAGTCACTTTGAAATTAATATCCAGAATGGTGTGATAACCTAATTATAAGAGCCATTCATATAAACTTAAAGTAGCCTTTATTTATAGGTCTTCATTACAGGACTGTTGGATGAGTGACTAAAGCATACAGATGATCTTCCAGTATTGTTCTCTTGATAGTATACAACTGACAGCATTGTTTTAATTTACCATGCATTCCCCATCTTCACATTTACAAGGAAGGCTGCAGTAAATAACAACAGCTTGGTCCAGTATGAATCAGCCACTAAGGTTTATAGAAGCACACTCCTTCTGCTATACTGTTGGCTAATCTAGTTTGGAATGTGCTCTGAAGTATTCTAAGGACCTTTTCACTTTCCTGTGATTGGGAGCAGAGGTGCACAATCATGCTTGCCTTTGTCAGCCCTCCACCACACCTGTCATCTCTTGACACCAAAACATGCCTTAACCTTTAACCCTTAGCCATTCCTTTCTGATGTTCATGATTTATGGAATCCTGGTAGAAGACGGATGGCAATTGTGGTTTAACATATTGATTTGTCACCAAGGCTGCTCTTCAATTTACAATGCCTCAACCCAGACATGAGGGATTCACCTGTTTTGGGTTAAAAGGAATACTTTTTTTTAGATTAAATACCAAATACTGTGCAAATGGCATTTAAATGCCCCTAAAAAGGTCAACATACTGATATTAATCATCACATATTTGCAATTTCTATTTTACTTTTCTATTCAAGTGATCTTAATTGAAAACAATATTGCATATCTTAGTAGTTCAGTAGTTCTGCACCATAGAAAATCCTTAATGCTGAATTTGAGCACTATTCAGTTGTTAGCACATGACAATGCATTGGAGGATGCATGTTTTACACATTTAAATGAATCTGACAACCCTAGCATTGTTAATGGAAACCAACTGAAAGTATTCAGCTGTGTTTTATATCCCATATTACTGGGTGTAATTGTCAATGTACAAAGCAGAGAGAAGACTTCCTTTCTCTTTGGACAATGTGCTGTTTTCATGTTCCTGTAAGGCACTGTTTGTTAATGATGGCTATGGCTGTAGGGATCATGGAAGAAGATAAAAGAACAAAGTGTGACAGAAAATCTTGAAAGCACACTAAGTGATTTATCTTTTTCATAGAAAGTGATGCAGTTTTTCCACCAGGATATTTCAGCACCATGGCTAGCTCCTTGAGAACAGAACACGACTGTGGTGCTGTTAGAATGTGGGCACTGCCCAACACAATGCCCACGTTTCTTAAACCACAGCAGAGGAAGTACAATCAGATTAACAGAGAAGAAAGAAGTAGAACAATACCACAGTAATGGTCCACATCTTGTTCTATTGACCACTGATACCATGTAATTAGAACATGCCTTAATCTTAACGTATTAATACAGTACTGGTACTGCCAAGAAGTACATTTTCTAGCTTTCTATATCCTTAACATTTCTAACCATCACATTTTACATGTTTTAAGTTTTATTTTATAATCATACACAGACTGAATACAGTTGCATGGAATTAAAAGGAACCCATGTACTATTTATTACAATAGAACATTTAAACTGGAATACTTTATGACATGTTAAGTTCTATACTTTATACATGCTAAAATTGTATTTAGTATTACCTTTTTTCTGTTAACTATCCTGTGTGGAGTTGCTGCGGTGAGGGATCATAATTTAAGATTATAAATTGGGTAGAAAACTGTGTATAAATGTGTCAAATTGGATTATAAAAGGCACACTTATAAACCAGGTGATTTGGCAAACTGATTCTAAAACTGTTGTGTTTCCTGGCCTTGGTGTTTATTTGACCTACTTTTGTTTTAAGTCGCATAAGTAAAGCAAGGTGTTTTTTCTCAACTCTGACTAAAGCATTGGAGTTCTAGTGTCTAGTGTCTATGTCAGGCATTGCTGCATTTCAAACATGGTTTAGTTCCACATATACTCCACAATGAATACGAATAAAACACTGCAGGGGTCAGTACCCTGAAAAAGAATGTCACATTGCCTAAGTATAATATATAATATATATATATATATAAGTCAACCTCCAATATATATAAATGTCAGAGATATGCATATGTACATGCAGTATTATATATATATATATATATATATATATATATATATATATATATATATATACAGACGTGCTCAAATCTGTTGGTACCCCTCCACAAAAAACGAAGAATGCACAATTTTCTCTGAAATAACTTGAAACTGACAAAAGTAATTGGCATCCACCATTGTTTATTCCATATTTAATAGAAATCAGACTTTGCTTTTGATTTTTTATTCAACATAATATTGTAAATAAGAATACAAATGAAAATGGCATGGACAAAAATGATGGGACCGCTAACCTAATATTTTTTTGCACAACCTTTAGAGGCAATCATCAAACGTTTTCTGTAGCTCTCAATGAGACTTCTGCACCTGTTAACAGATAGTTGGGCCCACTCTTCCTGAGCAAACTGCTCCAGCTGTCTCAGGTTTGATGGGTGCCTTCTCCAGACTGCAAGTTTCAGCTCTTTCCATAGATGTTCGATAGGATTCAGATCAGGACTCATAGAAGGCCAGTTCAGAATAGTCCGATGTTTTGTTCTTATCCATTCCTGGGTGCTTTTAGCTGTGTGTTTTGGGTCATTATCCTGTTGGAGGACCCATGACCTGTGACTGAGACAGAGCTTTCTGACACTGGGCAGTACGTTTCGCTCCAGAATGCCTTGATAGTCTTGAGATTTCATTGTGCCCTGCACAGATTCAAGGCACCCTGTGCCAGGCGCAGCAAAGCAGCCCCAAAACATAACCGAGTCTCCTCCATGTTTCACTGTAGGTATGGTGTTCTTTTCTTTGAAAGCTTCATTTTTTCGTCTGCGAACATAGAGCTGATGTGACTTGCCAAAAAGCTCCAGTTTTGACTCATCTGTCCAAAGGACATTCTCCCAGAAGGATTGTGGCTTGTCAATATGCATTTTAGCAAATTCCAGTCTGGCTTTTTTATGTTTTTCTTTCAAAAGTGGAGTCCTCCTGGGTCTTTTTCCATGGAGCCCACTTTCGCTCAAAAAGCGACGGATGGTGCGATCAGAAACTGACGTACCTTCACCTTGGAGTTCAGCTTGTATCTCTTTGGCAGTTATCCTTGGTTCTTTTTCTACCATTCGCACTATCCTTCTGTTCAATCTGGGGTCGATTTTCCTCTTGCAGCCGTGCCCAGGGTGGTCGGCTACAGTTCCATGGACCTTAAACTTCTTAATAATATTTGCAACTGTTGTCACAGGAACATCAAGCTGCTTGGAGATGGTCTTGTAGCCTTTACCTTTACTATGCTTGTCTATTATTTTCTTTCTGATCTCCTCAGACAACTCTCTCCTTTGCTTTCTCTGGTCCATGTTCAGTGTGGTGCACACAATAATACCAAACAGCACAGTGACTACTTTTCTCCATTTAAATAGGCTGAATGACTGATTACAAGATTGGAGACATGTGTGATACTAATTAAAGAAACTAATTAGTTTGAAATATCACTATAATCCAATTATTTATTAATCTTTTCTAAGGGGTACCAACAAATGTGTCCAGGCCATTTTAGAATATCTTTGTAGAATAAGCAATAATTAATCTCTTTTCACAGCTTCTTTGCTTTATTCTATGATATACCAAAGGCATGCAAGTATACATTATAAAATAGCTTTCAATTTCATCACTTTTCAGGAGGAATGAAGCATTATTTCAATGAGCTGTAAGGGTACCAACAAATTTGAGCATGTCTGTATATATATATATATATATATATATATATATATATATATATATATATATATATATATATATATCCTTTTTATTGAAAGTAAGGTTATTTTGGCAATTTAAGTCAATCATTTTGTAAAGGTTATGCAATGGTCTTGCCATTTAACACAGATGTTTTTTTTTAAACTCAGGATGGCAATTGGCTTGTCATGGATATTTCGCAGTGAATTATAATGATGGCAAACCCTTCTAAATAGAGCTGCAATTGAGTTCTGTAGGGATTACATCTCTGCAACACCAAATCTTTTTACATGTTACAGTCAATCAATAGACATTATTAACATACTGAAATTCTGAATGGACGTGCCATTGTGATGTTAATACAATCAAAGCAGTCATTCGATGGGATGTGGACCATCAGTAATGCTAATATGGAGCAGATCACTGCCAGCTTTGGCAATGCAGTCATTTATTTCCCATATGAATGCTAAATATGTCAGGCATCCATGAATATACACTATTTTTGTGTCTTTTATCTATCTAAACTGCACACATTGGGGTTTATTTCACAATTTGAACAGCCGTTTATGTTTTATTGTATTTTCATTACATTAAGTGAAGTTTTAAAGGGTCATTAAATCAAGCCCTGGTGGAAACACCAGCAGGATTAATAGAATAGAATAGAACATGAGGTCAATGTTTTGATCTAAGGTCAGCATTCTTGCTGATTCCATGATGAAGGCTAGGGTTTGATCTGACACACCACCAGGATGAGCTCTATGGAATTTTTTAGAGCATTTTAAAGTACCAGGAAGCCACCAGGGTTGCAAGAACTGTTTATTTTTAGTGGTAATCCAGGCATATATAACTACAGATAGAGGGGTGAAGCAATCCAGGGTGATTCCACAGTCCCCATGGATGTCAAATCTAGCTGTGGCTTATTCCACTGAGATACAGGTCGATAACGTCCATCCAGATTGAATGCAATCAGGAAACGTTACTGATATTACTTTATTTATATTAGGTACAATTCACCTTGGATACCTTGGAGGACACATTGTCTCAAGAGTAGGCTGTGCCTGCAGCTCAGATCCAGAGAGTTGAACGAGCGTATATCAATTTACAATTACATGTCCTGATAGCAGCACTGAGGACAAATCTGCCATGTGCACAGAGTACGGTGCCGTTGGGTCGTATACAGAATGTGATCACCATTCTCCACTACAGATTTTTATCTAAGAAGTACTGTCCGTGCCTTTTGAAAATGTAAGGTTTCTGAACATACCTGCACTTGTTAAAAGGTAGCAATCTTACACAAATGATCTAGTCATACTGGTACTAGTATATTTTAAAAGGGCACACATTCACAACATTCCAACAGAATATCCACTATGCAATTAAAATCCATCTAGATTATTAAATGTCACCTTAAAATTGTCACACTGTGCCAAAACATGTTTTCTGTAAGCCTCTGACTTTTGAAAAAGTGCCAACTGTGTCTAATTACTGTATTTGGAGCAACTGCTGAGCAAAAGTTCAAAAGTCAGATTAATTTGTTCATTTATCATCCTGTGTGATGAAAGATCTCTGACAGCTCTGGTGTGTGTGTGTGTGTGTGTTTGTGTGTGTGTGTGTGTGTGTGTGTGTGTGTGTGTGTGTGTGTGTGTGTGTTGGGGGCGGGGCAATAGCTCTGTCTATTGCCGCTGTGAGTGGATCTAAATTAAAATATTGTAAGGTTGGACACCATCTGTCAATAGTATTCCAGTGACTACCCACAAATGGCTTTTTATTTATAGTCCTCTGTCTATGAGTTATGTCTAACAGTAGTTTTAGTTGTCTCTTTCTTTTCTGATACCAGATCTTAGATGAAAGAACATTGACATAAGTCAGTAGAATATGATGTTATCTGAAACTGAGGATGCATATCATCCGGTTAAATCTGCAGTCTGCAGTCCAATCTGAAACCAGATGTTAAACAAGATCAAAGATCATATTTTATCATTCCACCTACCTGATTGAAGGAGGTGGTGATGTTGGAGGTCTGACATCGTTCTACTGTGGTCTTTATCCTGGAGGCTCAATGGTAACTTCCTCCATCAGAAAGGATGAACTGATCAGAAATACAAAAAATCACCATCACTGTGAAGTTGGACTCTGCACTGGGCAGTATTCTTAATAATTTTATGTTTAAGGATACATTTATAAATATCTAACAGTAAAGGATTTACAAATTATTTAAGGTCTCTTAATATAACTTCATATAATGTTCTTATAACCTTTACAGCCTAATACAGCCTGACATTATTAATATTAGTAGTCACAGTACTATGGTTAATCACTGTTTTTCATCCTCTATGACACACTTATTGATACACTGTTTACTGTTTACAGCATATCCTTAAACTACACTGCTAGCCCCCTACGTACATGTGTTCCTATTATAATGTCTCCTTGAAACAGCATGTTACAAATGTAAAAGCCTGTAGTACTGTGGCTGTTGATATTTTGATTGCTTTCTCCTTTTTGTGAAAAATTGCATTTTGGGAGTACAATACAACAATGACTAAAACATTACCTTTTTACAGAGCTGTAAAAGCTTATTCTTGTGTATCTTGTCCAAATAGCTATTTGCAGAGCATTGTGCAGAATATTCACTCCCAGTTGGATATGCCAAGAGACATTCTGCACTGCATTAGTACAACATGGTATCTCTGGGCCTCAGGGTTTCAAATTATTATTATTTTTTGCTAAGTGATGCACTAAAGAAGAAGACTTTTACAAAAAGGGATGAAACTTTTACATTTACAAAATCCTGGTTTGTAAGCCAGATGCACAAACATTAACCTACACTTTTGGTATCTGATTTAACTAAAATAAAAATAAAAACACTGCCTTTTATACTGCACATCTGGACAAACAGGTTATCTAATTTGTTTATATTTATTACAAGAGAAATCCAACATCCTATGGCCATGGCACATCTATCCAACCAAACATACTGCAGGTAGGTATGTTCAGTATATCATGCTTAATATGTCTTCCGAACTACTCATTGATGTTTAATACAACTTGGCATTTGTTATGACCAGATTTCCTCATAATCCAGTGACCAGTTTGTTCATGCATTCTGACTTTTTATTACCCTAACGTCATTGAATCCTGTTCCAAAAACAAAAAATTGTAAGACGGCAATCTTGTTTTTGCATCCAATCCAATGAAACAACGATTCATTAATGAACATGGCTTTTTCTAATAAACTGTGCATGTCTCAGCCTTCTCTGTCCCTTGATGCTACGAAGAAAGCATGGTTCATTTTGCAGTTAGTCCCAGAAGTCCTTGATTTAAAGGCATCTAATTAGAAATTGGATGTGTGTAGGTAAAATCCTTGTTGTCGGAAGAGTGTAACATAGTATGACCAAACCTGTCATTATTTCACTGCAGTGCTTCTCTGATCTGCTCAAAGTTGTGTCCAGTACAACTCCATGACATGGCTCTCAAGGGAGCGAGATGTATTGATTTCCAATCTGTTCTCTATTGTTCGGGTTGCACTTTTCATGCACTTCCAAAAGTTCAAAGTAAAAACTGCAATGCCATGAAATGAATGATTCGTTATTACAAGTTCTGTGACTTAACGCTGAGCGATGTAAGCACCAATGCCCTTGGAACCATCTGAAGGACTGAACTAGCTTAATAATCAATCAAAGCATTCAGGATAGGAACTTCTCAGGCAGAAGCTTGTGTTCATTTTACAACCCCAGCAAATTCACGGATCAAAGGAACCTGGCTTTGATACAAGCACAATTTATCTTTAACCTTATAAAGTCTTGAATGAAATTTTCTAATTTTAGATGACACTGCAACCGACAGAATATACACGAGTAAATGAAACGAGTAAATTAACAATGCAGAAGCCTACAACACTGCCCAAACATTTTGCATCACCCTACAGAATTAACAAACTTTGCTTCATAATGCAACCTGCTGAGTAATGTTACGTTAAAATATACTCAAAGCAAAAGTGAAACAAAAATTGAAAAATGTGACATTTTGAAATACTGTACTTCTATTATGGCTTCCTAGTAGACTTTTGTGATATCATTTTGTAGTTTCTTTGATTACATGATGCTAAATAAAAGATCTAAATTATGTTCATAGTTTTATTTTTTTGTTATTATTTTTTTTAATTATGTCTCAATCCTAAAATTCTAGGGGATGCAAAACTTTTGGCCATAGCTGTAGTTATAAAACAAACTTTATGACAAAATATTGTATGATAAAAAATACAGTTATGCAAAAATTATGAAAAATGACCTGAAAATGAGTTCAATTGCAGGGCCTACATCTACTTGAAAAAAAAAAACTGTGAATATAGCTGTTCATTTCAAGAAATATACCCTATAGTAGCTCCAGTCAGAAAACTATACTATAGAGTATTTATAAAACTCCCTCCCACCATTTAAAATAGATGGTTAGATACCAGCATATACAGTTCAGACAGGCACAGACACTCAGAAGAGAGCAGCCATTTCCATGTAAATGCTAAAACTGTCATCTGGTGTTTTGGAAGAACACTGATAAAGGTCATCTGATCAATACAGATAACCACAGTGTGAGTTCATAGTTAATTATTTATACTGTAGTTTTTTTTTTATTATTGAATTTATGTTGCAGTTTCAGCACCATCATGATTCTTCACAGCCACAATAAAACTGTTTAATCTCAGAGGTTTGGACCCAAACCAAGCCATTGGAAAATAGAATCTCTGAACTGGAGTGTACCATTAACTGCTGGTACTGGAAACAAGGTGCAATATGTCTTTGAAGGTCTGATTGAAAGCTCTTGTTTGTATATGAATGTCAGTGTTCACAGTGTGCCCTCAACAGAGAACACAAGTGATCTCCAACAGATATAAGACCAGAAGCTGTAATTAAAAATATAATTCAAGTCTTTAATCCTCCAGCAAACAATCACACAAATGGGAAATCCAATTAAACCAAGTCCCTACAGGGGACCTTAGACACTGGAAATGTCAAAATGAAGCAAATTATAAACGTCAAACATTTAAAATTCGTTCAGTAACAATATTGCAAATTCAGGTGTTGATCTAAAAAATATCTGCTTGAATAAGGTTTATCATCTGATAATTGTGAACATATTTTCAAAATGACAATGCAGATTGTAATTCATTATTAATCACTAATAATGTGACTTTGGATACCAGTGTCTGCCCCAGTCAATCACAGTGCATCATCAACTCAGCTTATCAGAAAAGTCTCATAAACTGAAAGTGGTGAAACCGGTCAAATATGTACTAAAAAAGGTGAGTAATTTATTATGTTATTTTGTGAGATTCTGAAAAATGTAACACGATAAATGCAAATTTAAAGTTTATTTTGAATAGCAGAATGTTTGACATTGTTTGTCGTGGATCATAATAAGAATCATTCACTAGACAGGAGCAGGGTCTGTGTGGAAGAAGTACCTCGGGGAATTGAGAACAGGATAGGAGTGCTTTGTGACAGGAAGGAGGACAGGGTTTCCCTTTGGCTCAAGGAGAGCCACACTTGCAGAGGTGAGACCAAACCGATCAGTCACCAAGGCTGGGAAGCAAACATTACTTCCCTCAAGGGAAACCCAGAGTGGAGAGAATGGGAAAATGAGACAGGATAGTTTGGCCAGGGGTCCCCTCTGGCTCGCCAAGAACCTTCCTAGCGGAGGACAGGGCCAGTGTAACTGGGCCTCTAAGGTTGGAAAGTGAGTACTTGCTCCCAGAGGAAGACTGTTGCAGAAGTGGAGCAGCATAGTGGAAGAGGAAGGGAGGATGGAGGAAGCAAAAACGCAAGACAGAGAATAAGGGCATGACTTGGGGTTTAAATAGGGAGATTGACAGATATTTTGGTGGGACACAACAGGAGAGGAGCCCTAACTCTTGCCCCCTCAACCACAAAAATGGAACATGTTAATTTTTTTGTTCCATCTTCATTATGGAGTCCAAAAATGTAAATGTTATTGAAAATAAATACATAAAAAAAAAAACGTTCTGTGGAAATTTGATATAACGTTTTTATTCAACACCCCCAGATTCAAAAATTGGATTTTGATCAAAATTGATGAGGGGGGAACTGCATTTTTATTCATTTTCCTTTTGAGAACGTAATATGAAAATGATTATGTAGCTGTTTGGATTCATTATATATTCCTACAATGTATTTAATCACATTTTATTGAAATGCTGAAATCCTGGCTCATTTACCAGACTCCCATAGGGGCACATACAACATAGAAGCTCTTTATTGTCAAAAGACATTTGTAGCTTCTTGGCTAAGTTGCAATTCTAATCCTATGAAAGGTTAAAGCACTATATATAATGGAATTACATGGATGTGTCCGTACACTACAGATCAATACAAAAAAACAGATGTCCCTTTAGTATAAGGGTTATGAATATTAATAACAAAGAAACCATGTATATATGCAATACAAGTTCAATGACACGCTGGATACAAAAGCATTGTGTTGTTTTATGAAGTAATTATACATCTTCTTGCAATTTGTTTTTATTTGGGAATCTTTTATACAGATGCATTTCCATAGGTCGATAATAATAACACAGTCTAACAATTTTTTTTGGTTCCTGGGTAGTAAGTGTTATTTCCTAATAGCTTATGCCTCAAAAGTATAGAAAATGGCTATTATTCCGCACAAACTTTGCTTTTGTGACCAGGACAGTGATATTTTGAAATTTACCTATTTTCCAGAACATTCCAGATAGATTCAGTGCTGAGTAAACTTGGAGTAACTTCTAGAACTTTCTAGAACTTTCCAGTAATATAAATAGTAGTATAAATACAGGGGCCTTAAGCCCACCAGTTCGGTTTAGTTCCAGCTGCCTAAGTGGATACATATCTGCATTTTTCTGAGATGGCATCAAGGTCATAGGAGACTTCAAAATGGTGGCATTCCTGATGGGTCTCCAAGGCGGTTTTACCAAGTTTCCCTGCTATCTTTGCCTTTGGGACAGCAGGGACACCAAGGCGCACTACCACAGGCGGGACTGGCCACAGCGGACCGAGTTCTCTGTGGGGAGGAACAACGTCAAGTGGGAGCCACTGGTGGACCCCCGGAAGGTGCTGATGCCACCACTGCACATCAAATTGGGCCTTATGAAACAATTTGTCAGAGCTCTAGATAAGGAGTCGGCAGCCTTCAAGTACCTTCAAGACTTCTTCCCTAAGCTGTCTGAGGCAAAGGTCAAAGCCGGTGTCTTCGTCGGACCACAGATAAAGAAGATCCTGGAGTGCAATGAATTCCCCAAGAAGCTCACTAGTAAGGAGAAAGCGGCTTGGAACAGCTTTGTCGCAGTGGTTCGGGGCTTCCTGGGCAATCACAAGGCCGAAAACTATGTGGAGCTGGTTGAGACTGGTGAAGAACTACGGCACAATGGGCTGTAGGATGTCCCTCAAAGTCCATAGCCTTGATGCTCATCTTCATGCTCATCATAAATTCAAGGAGAACATGGGAGCGTACTCGGAGGAGCAAGGCAAGCGCTTCCACCAGGATATACTGGACTTTGAACGCTGCTACCAAGGACAGTATAACGAGAACATGATGGGAGACTACATTTGGGGGCTGATTCGTGAAAGTGATTTACAGTATAATCGTAAATCTCGAAAAACTACTCACTTCTAAATCTTTTGTAGTCATTTTTGTATTACTTTAGTATAAATACATGTTAATTTGGATTCATATGTTGTTTTTTTCTGACTTTATGTGAACGAAAAGACACAAATTTGCCCGTTTTCTCATTGGAAATAGGTAAATTTCAAAATATCACTGTCCTGGTCACAAAAGCAAAGTTTGTGGGGAATAATAGCCATTTTCTATACTTTTGAGGCATAAGCAATTAGGAAATAACACTTACTACCCAGGAACAAAAATTGTGTTACATAGTGTAATAATAATAATGATGAGAAGAAGAAGAAGAAGAAGAAGAAGAAGAAAAAGACAAGAATAGATGTATTAATGTATTTACAACAGATACAGCATTCACAAAATAATGCTTTTTACACTTTAGTTCAGGGGTCTGTTATCCATGTGATATATTCTTGCTTTTGACTTTAATTTATAGATAACAGCGACCTTTAATGAGGGAACTCCACTACTCAGCAATGATCCCTCTATTAAGTGGAGTAAAAAGACAATTCCTTGGGGTCCTTTGCTTTTATTGAGTTCTATCAATTTTGAGACTGTGGTGTATTCAGATGGAGTGGATCTCACTAGGGTCCACTACAGCAGGATTGGATTGATTTGTTGTGGTACAAAATTGCTTCCGTGTCTGTTTCCATGCTCAGTGACTCTTTAGAAAGAATGCATGCTTAATTAAGATTTGCAAGCCACTGCCCATCAAATTAGCATTGCTTGCTGTTGAAGAGTGATGTGAGAAGATTCATTGAGGCATAATCTTCTACATGTTTTTCTTCCCTGTAATGTTAAATTATTCTCTTCCATATTTGGTATTATGGCACTGTATTGGCTCAAGCTACATACTCCGAGATGCTAGAGAAAGACCATGGCTCTGACAGAGGAAAACTAATTTACACTTAGCCTGGCACAAACCATTGAGAATGTTTTTTTTCAATAGATCCATGGTTCGCAACAGTATAGCAGCTTTAATAAAATGCAAAAGTGTTGCCCCACTGTTAAGAGAGAGAGCCATTTAATGTAAGTAATGTTTTCAAACCTCCTGCAGCTTTCAACGGATAGACAACAGTTGACTCAATTATAAACTTGAAAACTGCTTGCAGATCTACATAATTATGTTGTCAATTTTTAATTACAGTTTTCACACATCAAGAATGTGATTAGTCTTATTTACAAAGCAATGCAACTTTAAAGTCGGTACGTGGATTAGTTTACTACATGGTTCAAACGTTTAGCAATATCGAAGAAGGCTGTGTTGAATCAGGCTTGTAGTTTCTGTACTCTATGCATTGTCTGCCAGCTGAGACTAGAGGACAGACTCTTCCATTGGATCGTGTCAATTCAGGGCCACTGGGTGGTATGGTGCTGTTGTGAAATGTGCTATTTATTTTATATGCCACGTTGGTAACACTTTACATGAATTGTATCTTACTAGATTGTGCTTACATAGCAATTACATTATAAATACAAACGCACATGTGTAACTACAGTGCAATGATAATGTATTTACAAAAGATGCTAGAAACTGCAAACATTTTTCATTTTGTAATTAAACATGCTGCATTGTAACTACCCGACCATATGTGTAATTACAGTGTTATTACAGTGTAATTACTGACTAGTTAGATACATTTTATGCAATGTTACTGCTATTTCCTTTATATCTTCTTTGCATGCTAATAGTGCTTTTTGCCATTTAGCTTTAAGCAAACTGATGACCTTGCCTTTGCTGCTCTTGTGCCTTCTCTTTTCCCATTGTTTGTTATTTTAGCCCACACACCTCCTCCTCCTCTCCCTCCTTTGTTATTTTGTAATGTCAGGGATGGATGTGCCCTCTCCACTGCCTACCTGCTATCTTCTGCTCCACTGTTATGTACACCTGCAAACCCTTCTCTGTTTGCTGTTTTGAAGGGAGGCCTCGAGTCATTCTGCTCCAGAAATGTCTTTTGGGAGTTTCAAGTCCTGCTGTTCTTCCATCCTTGGTTTGGGATTTGGGGAAAAATATTAAACATGTAATGTCAAAATCACAAGACACAATGGATAAAATGACGAGATCTTGAAATAAATGAAAATAACAAATTATATATTTCTTTTTTTTACCACATTGTCAATGAGCCCTAAAAAGAAATACACTTAAACTTATTTATTTTGTTTTTGAGGTATTGACTTTAATACACAAATGAGGTATATATAAATCCAAGGCAATGCTATAATAGTGTTAATGTGTTTTTTTTAAATTTTTTTTATAGAAGTGCAAAGGTTCAAATCAAAGAAAAAAGTTAGATAGGAGAACATGTTTTGTTTGAGTGGTGTTTTTACTTTGATGTCATTTTCAGTTCAATAGAAAACACTTTTTTTCAGCATGGTAGATTCCTACTCCTGAAAATGCATTTCACAGGTTAAGGGTTATTGAACCCTGCAATGTTGCCAGGAGTTTAAATGCATGAAGGTTTCTAAGCACACAGTGACACAAAGAAGTGGTGTGCGGATCTTTTATCTCAATTTTGAAATTTAGAATTCAATTAATTAGTATGAGTACCAATGGCTTCAGGCAAATCTCCAATACTTTTTTAATTGAATGAAAGTGGCACTCTGGGTTTCTATTCATTAGGGGTCACTCTGTTTAGCCCTTGTCTCCTGTTCAGTCTTCACCTGAAGCTGTTCCCATCAATCCTGTTCCTGTCTTGCCAAGATACACTTGGAATCCTGGAATAATAAAAAAATGAATCAAATCAAAAAGGTTAAACTTTTCAGATTCACCATATTAAAGGACAAGGGTCTATAATGCTTTGGTGACACTATTGATACATTTTTCAGTACATTGAGAGTGCTGTGATCTTAGAGACTACAATGTGATACGATATGATGTTATACGATCAGAAGGATTTCTTTATTAAATGCAAGAACATAATATGACTATTTTTATAAAGAGGGGAATTTCCTTGGATGGAAATACAATGTTTCTATGTTATGTCTCATAATTACTCACCACTGCACAAAAGGCAGATTTTTTGGAAAGCCTATATGCTATTCCACAACACCCATCAACCACTAGTGTTCACTCAATAGATTTGACAAAGGAGGATTACAGACACAGTTAGTTACTATTGAGTTACACATCTATAGGAACATATTTAGGGGCCAGGGAATGGTAACGTTGCTCTGTCCTGAAGAGCCTGCTTGCACAGATGCATTGCAGAGAAAGCAGCAGCTAAACATGTGAAGATCAAATCTATTATATCTGGTGCCTTGGCTGTGAGGTGTCAAATAATATCTTCCCTGGTGACAGTTACTTCATTTCAGGGGCAGTGCTGTATGAACCATTGCTGAAGCGTAAAGTACTGTACTTGTTTGTCACGTCACGACCAGCAGGAGGCAGCCTTTCTTCAAACTTATGCCAGGCAGTCCTTGTAGTACAAATCAAAAGAAAGTATTTTTGGCATACAGCTCTCCATCTAGCTTCCTGACTGCTGCATAATGCTCTCTTAGTAGTGCGTCATATTTGTTTACATCGTCAAGTTGAATTGTTTGAATTTCAGAAAGTCAGAAAACAGTGACAGTGACGTTTTAATCACCATTTTAGTGTTTGGAGCATCTTTCTTTTGTAGTATGTTTTGTAATTCATTTTCTGTTGAGTCACAGAATCGTTGTTTATCACTTTGTGTTCCTTTGAAAAGGGGCAGAACTGACAGTGATGTAAACCAATCACATGTCAGAGGGAGACTACTGCCCTGTGGTGTAAGGATGTTAGGGCAATAGTTCAATCTATTTTTGCTCCTAACCAATCACAGGCCAGAATTTTCAAGCACTAATCTCATTGGTTGGTTGCATTCATTGCATTGCATTGGAGCTTGACCTAAGGAAAGTAAATCTCCAAATTCAGTTGTTATATTTAGGTTTGTACATGGGTGGCGAAGTTCAAACTGGGGGCTCTTGTTTACTGGGCCTTTAGGCTCAGAAGTCATTTCCCAGGGCCCTACTGACTCACACTAAATACAAATCGAATGTTTAGCTGCCTGGTTATATTAGCAACACTAGCAGAGGACAAAAGTGGAGTAGCATTGCCTAGGGGGAAACTGTTATCTTACATTTTCTTTTCAATGTCAGAAAATACTGTGCATTTAATAGCATTGCTAAAGCTAGCTCCCATCATGAACACAACACATGGTGAGAACTTCTCATCAGCATGAATGATCCTTCTTCTGGAATATTGCTGTGCAGCATGGTAGTATAGTATTCAGTAGATGGTGAAGCACGGACATGGGTGGTAAAGCACAGAGACGTACGTAAAAGCATAATGAACACCACAGTACATTGAAGAATGCATGATGCTCTGTGTAATTTATTAGACATTGAATACGTCTCTGAAAGAGCCAGCTCTCACTACATAATCAGCACACTGGATAAAATGACTTCTGCCTGATTCAGTCTGGTTTTACAGCAGAATAACATCAAACGTCTGGTAGCAAGCATTCATCACAAGATCATGGTGCCTGTTTAAAAAGTGTACTGCATGTACAGCTATGACCAAAATAATTTTAGGATTGAGACATAAAAAAACACAACTATATGAAATTAACATCATGTAATCAAAGAAACCACAGCATGATGTTGCAAAAGTCTACCGGAAGTCGTAATAGTAGTACAGTATTTCATGTTAGATTTAGAAATTTCACATGTTTCAATTTTTGTCAGTTTTTGGAAAACTGCAACGTGTCATGTAATTCAATATGTTAACGTAACATTATTCAGCAGGTTTTATTCGACTTATTGGGGGATTTATAGGGTGATGCAGTTTATTCTATTTATAACTTTTCGATCCTGTTAATGGTAAAAACTGTATACAAATATTTACTGAAAATATGAAGTTCTTTTTGAGAATATGAATCTATATACTATGACTGTGGGTGTTCCTGACCTATATATTTTTATTTTATATTTCAATGGTCAGCTTGTAACAGAGACATTAAAATAACAGCTTCCCCAAGCTTTGAACTCAGAGCTCCCCACAGCAACAGCAATGTTTAATTTGTAAAATAAAAAATAAATGACTTCAATCCACTGTTTTTGGGTGTAATTAATTTCAGTTTGCAGCTGCTTATGACCGGAATGAATTTCAAATCAAATTAAAACTACAGAGTTTTGTTTCGGAGGATGTTTTTGTCTGATGCTTGTGTATGTACTTGTTAATGTGTTATTTATTTATTTAGTCTATGTTGTATTTGTTTGTTTTGTGCTGCTGTGATGTTTGCCTCTTGGCCAGATCGTCGTTGTTCATGAGAATATCTGGTTACATGAAATTAAATAAATCTGTCAACATAAATAAATGGTTAATTAGGCATGATAAAAAGAAAACACAATGGTTAACTTAATTAAAATAACAGTTTCACTGGGCTCCCGAGTGGCGCATCCAGTAAAAGCACTCGCTACAGTGCAGGATGCGCTCTATAGCCTGGATGTCGCGAGTTCGAATCCAGGCTATTCCACAGCTGACCGTGGACGGGAGCTCCCAGGAGGCGGCGCTCAATTGGCTGAGCGTCGTCCGGGGGAGGGAGGGTTAGGTCGGCCAGGGTGTCCTCGGCTCACCGTGCACCAGCGACCCCTGTAGTCTGGCCGGGCGCCTGCGGGCTTGCCTGTAAGCTGCCCAGAGCTGCGTTGTCCTCCGACGCTGTAGCTCTGAGGCGGCTGCACAGTGAGTCTGCAGAGTGTAAAGAAGCGGGCGGCTGACGGCACACGCTTCGGAGGACAGTGTGTGTTCATCTTCGCCCCTCCCGAGTCAGCACAGGGGTGGTAGCGGTGAGCTGAGCCTTAAAATAATTGGGCATTTCAAAGTGGGGAGAAAATAATAAAAAATAATTGGCAACGACTAAATTTATAAAAAAAGAAATAATAATACAAAAAAATAACAGTTTCACTAAGCTTTGAACTCAGAGCTCCCCACAGCAACAGCAATGTTTAATTTGTAAAATAAAAAATAAATGACTTCAATGAATCTGTCAACATAAATAAATGGTTAATTAGGCATGATAAAAAGAAAACACAATGGTTAATTAATTAATGACTAAAGATAAACAACTCAGGATTTTTGCATTACCCCCTGTCCACCCTCTAATACGTGGATTTGATTTAATTACACAAACTGTGTAGACCAGTGCTGAATGCAAGGTGATTTCCCATTGCAATAGAACACAGCAGACACAATGTGCCAACTTCACAGCAACTTTGAAACGCCTTTGAGACCTCTGCAACTGGGAATCTATTGAGATGCGTTATTACTTCAAAACCAGCCTGACCTTTAAATATACAGAATGTTATATAAACGATATTCAACCGAGATCTCACACATACTGTATATAAACTTGATATGCACAGATAGATCTAAGCTGACAATTGCCTAGATCTTCCAGAATACTAAACTTGTCAGACGCAGGGATGCTGCAACACAAAGAAAGGATGGATACTAATGGATGGATGTTTGAAAACTGCCTTGATCCAGGAAATGCCACTTTTAATTATTTCTGCTGAAGTCTATGAGGAAGATTTTGATAGCCAGGTCCTCTGTTTTCATTCTGACAAAATATGGTAAACTAACCATCAGACACTTAGCAGTCAAATTGTGTGAGTTCTGTACTGAAGCAGAGATGCCACTCTTTGTCTTCAGCATGGTTGGGTAAATTGATACTTGTTGACAGTGACTGATTTCAGAGTGTTTGACTGAAGCATATATCTTCCCATGTATGAAATTACATTTGTATTTCCTTTATCCATGCATTGATAGTGGGCTGTGTTATAATCAGGAATCAGTTTTGCAAATACTACTGTATCAGACAGGAATAAAATCAAATGTTTGCAAAAGGCATGGGATATAATCAGGATCAGCTGTTCATTGCTTGTAGAAGAAAAGTCTTCCATGAAGAAAACAGAACTGGACCTTGGGGGCTTTGGGGACCTGTAAAAATACAAAAGCCAGCATACTCTGATACAGTTCAGGGCAATGCAGGATGCAATTCTCCACAAGGCTTTGAATAGTCAAGAGTGAGGCCAGAGAGGTCCAGTGCACTCACGCAGGGATTCATTGGCCTGTACTGCCTAGCCTGTAAATACTGGGCCTCTCAAAATCAACAAGTCATTGAGCCTGTAGGGACAGTTGCATATCAAGGCTGACGCGCTGGCACACAGCTTGTTCAAGGCTAGTGTATTCACACTGAAAAATATTGGATAGTGTGTTTGTTGTTGGGGGATTTAAGTGAAAGTTATGAAAAGCAGTTTGAAAGGATTGAGTCCCACTCTTGTCTGCAGTACATTAAACACTTTTTCTTGATGCCTAGTGCAGGACAGATGATCTGATTCTCTTGCTGGCTGTGATGTGCATAAGAGGGGAGAGTCTGTTACCATGGTCTTTGAAAAAGCCTGTTGGTGGGCCAGGTTCACATTAAAAATATATTAGTTACAAAGGACTGTCTGTGATACAGCATACAATTACATTTTTAAGTATTCAAATCACCCCCCTGATGTCAGATTAAATTCAATGAATGGTGATATGAAGGGTATTGATGCCTATTGTTATGCAGACAGCTGACTGATCCTGCATGCTCATTTGCAGACTTCACTGTTCACTTTCTATTTGATGGATGACACCTCTTACAGCTCAGAGCTTTCAGAAAACAAGTAATTAAACAGATTCTGTGAGTCTATTTATTGCATACATTGACTTGCATTTGGTACTGCTTTATATCTGGAGAAAAAAAGCGCAGCTGTGGTAAAATAGTAATTACAGTGTAAAATAAATACAATGTAATTACAAAAGACACTAGCAACTGCCATTTTGTAATCAATTATTATTTATTTCTTAGCAGACACCCTTATCCAGGGCGACTTACAATCGCAAGCAAATACAAATACATTCAAGTGTTACAATACAAGTCATACAATAAGAGCAAGAAATACAATAATTTTTTTCAAGTGTGACAAACCAGAATTCAATAATACAGCAGATAATAGTGAAAGTTACATCAGGATATGATTAAATAGTGATAGTTACATCAGGATATGTTTAAGTACAAAATACTACAGGTTAAACACTTGGCAGATTACAATATTCTGAAGTACAGGATTAAATGTAGTAAAATAGGGGACAGATAAGAGCAAAATAAAGCATATTTAAATGAAGGGTGATAGTGTCCCAGGATACAACAGAGGAGTTCTACAGGTGCTGTTTGAAGAGGTGAGTCTTTAGGAGGCGCCGGAATGTGGTCAGGGACTGGGCAGTCCTGACATCTGTAGGAAGGTCGTTCCACCACTGCGGAGCAAGGGTGGAGAAGGAGCGGGCTCTGGAGGAAGGAGAGCGTAGCGGAGGTAGAGCCAGTCTTCTAGTGCAGGCGGAGCGGAGAGGTCGAGTGGGGTTGTAGGGAGAGATGAGGGTCTGGAGGTAGCTGTGTGCAGTCTGGTCAAGGCATCTGTAGGCTAGTACAAGAGTCTTGAACTGGATGCGAGCGGTGATCGGGAGCCAGTGGAGCGAGCGGAGTAGTGGAGTAGCGTGGGCGAAGCGAGGCAGAGAGAACACCAGGCGGGCAGCAGAGTTCTGGATGAGCTGGAGCGGACGGGTGGCGGACGCAGGGAGGCCAGCCAGGAGGGAGTTGCAGTAGTCTAGGCGGGAGAGTACCAGGGCCTGGGCCAGGAGCTGGGTAGCATAGTTGGTGAGGAAGGGTCGGATTCTTCGGATGTTGCTCAGGAAGAATATCAATCATCTTGTTGCTTTGTAACTTCACAGCCATGTTTAATTACTGTGTCATTACAGTGTAATAACAGTATAGTTATAGACACATAATGTAAATTGTTACCTATTTATATTCTGCTTGTAATCACTGTAATGTAATAATAAAAAAACATACTATTTCAAAATGACCGATGCATGTCGTACCCCTCAGATGTTAACACTTACAGTTGTTAATTAACAGATTTCTCATCTTATGTACTGTTTAAATCATGTGATTGTTGCATTTTATTTTTGTATTGACTTTAAATGATGTAAAAAGCCTGTTGTAAAACTAGAAATAGACACAGAGCAGCAGTACTCTTCTACTGAATTACTACACACTCATTTTTATTAAAACACAGAGCAGCCGTACTCTGCTCCTGAATTACTTACACACTCATTTTAATTAAAACACAAAGCAGCAGTACTCTGCTCCTGAATTACTTATACACTCATTTTTATGCAAAACCACCATCCATGTCTTGGAAACCATACAGGGATCAGCCTCTGGCTGCTATTCATAATTCAGCATCACTCCCCAGGCAAAAAGTGTACAATGTTAATGTGTTTTTCAGATGGATCTTCAGTACAAAATGGTCAGGGTGATTTTTTATTTATTTTTTTACACGAGGGTCACAAACAAAATCTATACTGTATTCAGTACTTTATTTTTAAACCTACACATATTCATGATTAAGGAGATGTATGCCTTATGTCCTGTTCTGATTCAATTTATATCTGATTACATTGATTACATTGTTGGCTTCAGTTATATTTTTCTTTGCTTTGTGGATTCCAATATCCAGAACT
Organism: Acipenser ruthenus; assembly: GCF_902713425.1. Classification (NCBI taxonomy): domain Eukaryota; kingdom Metazoa; phylum Chordata; class Actinopteri; order Acipenseriformes; family Acipenseridae; genus Acipenser; species Acipenser ruthenus. Next base: position 7,775,249 of record NC_081206.1, on the reverse strand, counting down.
GCTGTCTCGTGCTGTCAACTGGATTACATCGGACAATGTCGGAATTTGTCTATTTATGATTTCAACTTTGATGTAGAAAAAACAAAAAACATTGACACAGTGCTGTGAAATTGATCCATGTGCAGCATTAATCATCCTATGAGCAGAGTCAGCTATAGTGGGGTCAGGAAACTCACTTCTGTATTCTTTGTAGTTTATGCATACTTTATATCATCTATGTTTTTCTAATAATATTTAATTTATGATCATATTACAGGTGTGAGTGGTCTCTATCCTTCTCTGTACTGTAGTTGTAGCTGCTATGACCAGGGTTTCATTTGTAAACAAAAAGGTACAGGATCCTATAATTAAGAAAGAGGGATAGCATTTGTGTTTCTAGACCAAATGTAGATTTACAGTAGCTCCCATATATGCTTCAAGTTTCAGAATCAGAGTATTTTTTTTATTTTTTTTTAGTAAACACCAATTATTTTTATTATTTTCTCCCAATTTGGCATATATTATTATTTTTAGGCTCAGCTCACCATTACCACCCCCGCGATGACTCGGGAGCAGCGAAGACAAACACACGTTGTCCTCTGAAGTGTGTGCCATCAGCCGCTTTTTTTCACACTGCAGACTAACTGTGCAGCCACCTCAGAGCTACAATGTCGGAGGACAACTCCGGCCAGACTACCCTGGCCGACCTGCGCCGCCCCCTGGGAGCTCCCGTCTACGGTCGGCAATAGAATAGCCTGGACTCGAACCAACGACCTCCAGGCTATAGGGCGCATCGTGCACTCCACTCGGCGTGCCTTTACCAGATGCGCCACATGGGAGCCCCCAGAGTATTTCTATTGAATATACCGTAAAGAACCAAAGTTTCCTCTGCTTTGTATCTATCTGCATGTCAATACAAATGTCTTCCTTATTTATTTTGCCTGACTTGTTGTTTAGTTTGAAGCAATTCTTCAAACCCCATATACATCCCTTGGTGGTTTCACATCAGCATCTTTCGGTTGATTGGTACTAAAGTCGGGTCAACAGAAATGGGGGTGGATTAATAAAGCACCTCAGGGAGAAAATCCTTTCTATCCAATTCACTCAACATCATTCAAAATCACTGATCATTCATTAACAGCACTGTGTCAACTTACTTTGGGAACATATTCAGTTCTGATCTGTATAGTATCCTTGTGTCTCTTAAACATCGCAAGGTTTGTTTTGCTTCTTTTTTTAATCTGTCCATAAAATGGATTTCACGTTAAAGCTAGACTGAATAATTATTTATTCAACTACGGTTAGCAGTAGCATTGCCTCCCTACATAAAGGGGCTGATGCTATGCATTCTCCCATTGTATTTTATCTCATTGAGCTTTGCCGTAGGAAATATATCAAAACATCAACTATAGAACTGGAAAATTAATATGTATTAAAAAAAGCAAAACCGCTTTATACTGTGTAAATATAAGGTTTTAATTACAACAAATGCTCTGAATTAGTTCTCAAAGGTCTGGAGGTTAAAAACACAATCTGGAGATTGATTACAGAAAGAACGCTTGCTCTGGTGCCTTCCAAGCCACGAAGTGGGCATCTGGAGATCGAGATTTGCCTACTATGTCTCAAGAGGAATTGCAGAAGAAAATGACAGAAACTCTTTTCCCTGGCGGAACTTTATGCATTTCAACTACGGGACTGTTTAACAAGCGTATTACATCAATTTCTGATAACATCAAACCCTGCGAGGCTAACAGATGTCACCTGGTTGATGTCTTAGAACCATTTTGGTTCAGTGTTCCAGAATGCTGAAGTGGACATGTGTCACAAGGCTGGCTCCGTCTCCAAACCCGTACTTCCACCCTGTACACTCTACCCAGAGTGAATGAAACGTGCATCTATTTATACTGTTGTGCTGGGATTCAATTACTAATTAATTATTCACTTGAATCCCAGCACGTGAATTAATTAAGTGTACTCCCATGACCACACATTACATTTTAACCAGCACGTGAAGTGATTTGTGCCATCCTCGTGCCTAAATACAAATCTACATTTTTAAATCACTCGTGTTACACAGACCCATTTATATCCCGTGTACCAATGACTATACACCAACATTTACACACGCAACATACAACATACAACACAAACTACGCACAAGGGCGTGGCCACATTGCCACAACATGTCAGAATGAGTATGAGCTGAACTCAGAGAAGGGAGACTGACAGCCTTGCATTACCTTGCCTGGCTGCATTAGTACAGTGGTTTAGTACAGATTCTGAAAACTTGAAAATCCATCAGCAATACATATGCAGAGGATTGACTGAATATCCAGCTTTACAAGAAATCTACTTTACAACACACTGTATTGCCGTTTGTAACTGAATTGTCTCTATGACAGAAATACATTTAATTATCCAGTCTCTAATTGTTTTATATCTTGTTCATACAACATGCCCTTTACTGTTTGGTGTTTCTAGTGTAAAGCTGATCTGGTATATATCTGGCTGATATATATATATACAGTGCCTTGCAAAAGTATTCAGACCCCTGACCAATGCTCTCATATTACTGAATTACAAATGGTACATTGAAATTTCGTTCTGTTTGATATTTTATTTTAAAACACTGAAACTCAAAATCAATTATTATAAGGTGACATTGGTTTTATGTTGGGAAATATTTTTAAGAAAAATAAAAAACTGAAATATCTTGCTTGCATAAGTATTCAACCCCTGTGCTGTGGAAGCTCTCAGTTTACACCGATGAAAGAAATTGCCCTAACGAGGACACAATTACCTTACCAATGGCCTCCACCTGTGAACGATTAAAGTTGCTGTCACATTTTCTGTATAAAAACCCCACTGTTGAAGGATCATTGGTCAGGCTGTGAATCTGAAGGAAAATGAAGACCAAAGAGCATTCTACAGAAGTTAGAGATAAAGTAATACAAATGCATAGATTAGGGAAAGGGTACAAAATAATATTCAAGTGTTTGGATATCCCAATGAGCACAGTTGGATCAATAATCAGGAAGTGGAAGCTGCATCACATCACCCAGGCACTGCCAAGAAAAGGCCGTCCCTCAAAACTCGCTCAAAAAAAAAAAGCGCTCAAACAAGGAGACTTGTGAGAGAAGCCACAGAGAGGCTAACAATCACTTTGAAGGAGCTACAGAGTTCAGTGGCTGGGAGTGGAGTAATGGTGCACCAGTCAACCATATCATGAGCTCTGCATAACACTGGCCTGTATGGGAGGGTGGCAAGAAAGAAGCCGTTACTCAAAAAGTACCATCTGAAAGCATGTCTGGAGTTTGCCAGAAAGCATGAGAGTGACCCAGCTGCGATGTGGGAAAAGGTTTTGTGGTCAGATGAGACCAAGATAGAGCTTTTTGGCCAAAACTCAAAGCGCTATGTGTGGCGCAAACCTAACACTGCCCATGGCTCAAGACACACCATCCCTACTGTGAAGTATGGTGGTGGCAGCATCATGCTGTGGGGATGCTTCTCATCAGCAGGGACTTGGCATCTTGTTAAAATTGAAGGAAGAATGGATGGAGCAAAATACAGGGAAATACTGCAAGAGAATCTGCTTCAGTCCGCTAAAAAACTGAAGCTTGGGAGGAAATTCACCTTTCAGCAGGACAATGATCCCAAGCACAAGGCCAAAGCAACATTGGAGTGGCTCACGAATAAAAAGGTGAATGTCTTACAGTGGCCCAGTCAAAGTCCTGATCTCAATCCCATTGAGAATCTGTGGCACTATTTGAAAATTGCAGTCCACAAGCGTCGTCCAACCAACCTGAACAACCTGGAGCAAATCTGCCAAGAAGAATGGGCCAAAATCACTCCGACACTGTGTGCAAAGCTGGTACATACTTACCCCAAAAGACTTAAAGCTGTTATTGCAGCGAAAGGTGGCTCTACCAAATATTAATGTGTGGGGGTTGAATACTTATGCAAGCAAGATATTTCAGTTTTTTATTTTTCTTAAAAATATTTCCCAACATAAAACCAATGTCACCTTATAATAATTGATTTTGAGTTTCAGTGTTTTAAAATAAAATATCAAACAGAACGAAATTTCAATGTACCATTTGTAATTCAGTAATATGAGAGCATTAGTCAGGGGTCTGAATACTTTTGCAAGGCACTGTGTATATATATATATATATATATATATATATATATATATATATATATATATATATATATATATATATATATATTTGAAGGATCCCACAGCAGTCTACAGGACTGGGATACAGTATTGTAATTCCTAAAGTTAAACACTCTGTCCAGCGGCTCAGAGAAGCCTCACACGCAGGTTTGGCATTTGATCTCATTACCATCAAATGCTGTGAATGTTTCATTTTAAACAGGCTACAGCAGGCTATAAATACAGATATATAACATCGATTTAAAATATGGTAACTGACCAGAACAGGCATATACAGAATGAGCTTATAGGAAGTCACTGATTCTGTATTCATTATAAGTTAAACCATGTAGAATGTATAACCATGTGTTGTAATAAGTATAATGATGTGGTGCATGACACATCAGGTAAGTGAAGGATAAGGGATTACACGCTTGTTTCTTGTTATTTATGACTGTAATATCATTGCAGGCAATGAGAACGCAATGGATTTGGAGCAAATGCTGCACAGTGTATCTGATTATGATGCTTCTCTAGTTAACCCTATGTAACCTTTTCCTCTCAGCACTGAACCATTAGTACTGATCATTGAAGGTGCATTCAATTACTGATTGCGGTCATATGTAACCTCACAAGTCGTTATGCAGTAGTAATTGACAACAAAAATATGCCCAAAAGGCAAGAAATTGTAAAGCTAATCCTGTACAGTATTGAAATTGTAACTTCAAAATATATTTGCCCTTTCTGACAAATTTCAGACTATGAATTATGTATGCACTGTGCCAAGGCATACTTTTCCTGGAGGCACTGAAAGGAAGAACACATTCTCCCTCATGCCTAACCTTCTGTGCTTTGTTTCAATGGTTATGGGATGCAGTTATTTTTGCAAGCTAATTTAATAAGAAAAAATGAAAAGAAAAATGTATGTTCTTAGCATTTATTAATATCCAAACAGTTTAATAAGAGGTGTTACAATGAGAAATAGTTCATATTCAGTGACAAACACTAGAGTTAAAGTTCCAAATACGGGAGATCAGTTCAACACTAAAAATACATATTAGTGGTAATAATTCAATATCAGGTCCAAACTAAAGAAATGTAATGTACTTGAGTTTTGTGAAGGTCATATGTTTATATAAAATATAACTTTAGCAAGCTGAAAAAACATTGATTTTTAAGCAAACTACTTTATGAGTCACCAATGAACGACAATGAATAATCCCAGAGGATGTTGTTGCCTCATTATTGTATCCACAGTTCAAAAGGTTAGTAAAAAGGGAATCTGGGTTTGTTTGGATTTGTCAAGGACACCTGATAGCTCAAGCTATTTACCAAGCTTACAAAAGAAGCTACGGTTGGCTGAATACCTAAAGAGATGTGCTTCTGCAATACCTAACCATGAGATTCCTTCAAGTAACATTCAGTCCTTCAGGTTAAAACAAGGACATTAAGTGTTTATATGAAAAGCAAAAGTAACATTGCTTCACAACACAGAAGTTTCCAGATACAATTCTGAAATATTTTTAAGTGAACACAGTAATTAGAAATATTACCAGAATAATGCCTAGTCTTGCTGCTTGATGGTGAGCCATTTCTAAATTTCTCTGTTAGAGTTGTTATCGATCTGGTATGAAAGCTGTTTTTATTGTATTTGTCTGACTAGCAAAGTAGGAATGATCCTACCCTCAGCTTAACAGAACTCAGAGCAAGCATGTTTTTTTGGACATAGATTCTAAGAATCTAAAATGTGAAGCAAGTAGACTGCATAGCTATCTAAACTTCTGGATTTTTCAAAGGATGCCTTAATCACGATGGAACAAAAGCATATATGTTGGAGATATTGCTTAAATCATTGGAATTGGAGTCTTGTTTTTGTTATATGTACACTGAGGGACAGGGAAATTCATTTACTGTGAGAAAAACAATGCTGGAGAAGGCAGACGCCACATGAAAACAAGAATTCAAATGAGACAAGTGCCACATTTTCATGGCTTGGTGTGTTTTGGCAGGTACCAATAAGTTAAACTACCATTTTACCTATGTAAAAAAATGGTAACACTTTTACTACATTATTTACTACACTGTAATAACACAGTAATTGATCACATGGCTGTGTAGTTGTAATGCAATAGCATGCTTATTGATAAAAACAAAAAGGCAGTTGGCAGTTGGTAGGTGTGTAATTACATTGTATTTATAATGCAACTACAGTGTAACTGCACATGTAATTACAATATAACAACAAACACACTTGCAATGTAAATGCAGTGTAATTAGAGACATTCTAAAGTGTTACCAACATCTTTATTGACAGTAGGGATGCTATCTGTTTTTTCTTTTTTTATTGCGGTCCAACTCACATCCCTAATTGCCAGTATTGCTGTATAAAATGACCAGCCTTAACTTAAGAACAATTCAGCAAGCAATCGCAAAATGAACTAAACACTGCAAAGGGAGTGAAGGGGCAAGGAAGCTAATTAAGAATATAAATAGATTTTGAAACCTTTGGTAGACCTGCAAGAGAGTGAGCCCTAATCAATTAATCAAATCACTAAGTAGTCTTACTGCAATGGTACCTCACTGATATTTTACTTTTTTGTACAGACTGAAATGCACTACAGAGACTCAAATGCACTTTCAAATATTTGATTAGAATAACCAAGGCATAAAAATGTCTCCATAGCGATAAATAGATCTGCTGCAATTTATTTCATTGGAATAGACCACAGGCATGAATACAAAGACAAATACTTAAGCCTACCAAATTAAATTGCATTTCTCACTAACAGAAGTTTCTAACTTGCTTCACTGAGTCACAGTTGTCAGCTTGCTCTGGAGATAAAGAGTGCCAGTGACCAGATACTGTAGGTGGTTGAAAGTTCTAGGCTTGCTTTTAAGGTTCTTTCTCCAATCCACCTTGTTCCTGCCCCGGGGTATGAACAGATGCTGTGGTCATATGCTGAGAAAAACACCTATTCTCACTCAGGGAGCCATTCACCTCGACATTTAAATAGTTATGTTTATTTTCCAAATCTTTCCTTTCAGACCATCTGCTTGCCCCACAGGGAGAATTTGTTGAGCCCTGTATTTTTCATCTCCCTGTAAGTGATGTCGTAACAACAATATAATTGCAATGAGAAACCGGGGACATCTGTTGTTATGAACATTACGTTTGTCTTGTTTATTACGGATTCAGAGTTTTGGTAGCAACCCTGAGCATGTGAGAAAATAAATATATGTATTACTTTATTACTTTATCATACATAAAATATGAACATAATAATAAGAATGTATTATTAGGTATTATTAACAACAACAATAATAATAATAATAATAATAATAATAATAATAATAATAATAATAATAATAATAATAATAATACATTTCAGAATTGATTCTTTGATTGGGAATACTTGCGACTAAACAGTTTTTTTGGTCAATGTTTTATTAATTACATTGTTTGGAAGTCTTTCTTAAAAGTGATTTCCTTTATAACATCAAGTCGAGAGGTCAGCGCTGTTGTTGTGAGTCAGCTGTCAGCTGAGGACGGTACTGTAAGATTACACATCCCAACTTAGCTTGATATCTCCTCAGTGGCCTGACATGGTGGCACCTCCTGGAAGAGAATGTTATTTTAGACAGCAGCTACTTCTCTCAAGTTCATTATTTGACTAGCTTTTCCTCTAACTGCCCTCTGCACATTGCATTGCAGTCAACTAATTACCAGTGTATGTGGAAGCTGAGCAGGAGCAGCATCGCTCTCCCTGACAGAAAGCTTCACCCCACACTGACATGCCAGCAGTGTCAGCACTGTGTCAGGCAGGATGGAGCATCCAGCGCATTGCAACTACCTGTTTACTGAATGAGATATTAGGCGGGGGAGCTAGGGAAGTGGACCTGGCGTGCTGCGTCCCTTTTGTGCGGTGAATGACATCTGCCGCCACTAATCAGTGTGAGCTTATTGCCACTAATTGCTAATCACTCTTGTATTTCATTATGGGGCTCTCAAATAAACAAAGTAAAATAAATAAATAAATAAAATAAATAAGTAATAACAGTCAACGTTTTTTAATGAAAATGTTTTTTTTTTATGTTGTCATTAGTTATTAGTGTTTTCAAATAATAGTTGTTTTTCTTTTCTTTTTATTTCTCCAGTGCATTCTGGTTCATATGAACGACTTCAGCAACAGCTGAAAGGAAATCAACTCTAACGATCAATCTCCCAAAGGTAGTCTGTCACTCGCACAGCAAGAGAGACTAAAAATCACCCTAAGCTTTCGTGCAATTGAAGTATGAACCAGCATAACTCTTAAAACTGAGTATAGAGGGAACAGACCTTTCTCAGTACTTTAATGATGTATTACAGAGGTGCAGATGGTCTTGAATAAAAAGTGGTTTCATGTTTATTGGGCTTTTCTTATTATTATCTGTTAAGTTGAATGTACTTGGTAATCATAACACAATATGGGTATTGAGGACACTATTGTGTGATTATTAAGAAGGCAGCAATTGCCCAATGATTCAATTCTCAAGTATCAATATAGATTGAAATCTATACAGCATTTTTTACACAATAAAACCTTATTGGAGCACTATGGGCTGTAATTTCAAAGCTATTTAATCCACATCGTCATTAGATTTTTGTTTTCTTTTCCCCCCCAAAATGAAAACATCAATTACAATTATTAAAACAAATGAGAACCAAACAATACTTACAGGAGGCTGTGTGGTCCAGTGGTTAAAGAAATGGGCTTGTAACCAGGAGGTCCCCGGTTCAAATCCCACCTCAGCCACTGACTCATTGTGTGACCCTGAGCAAGTCACTTAACCTCCTTGTGCTCCGTCTTTCGGGTGAGACGTAGTTGTAAGTGACTCTGCAGCTGATGCATAGTTCACACACCCTAGTCTCTGTAAGTCGCCTTGGATAAAGGCGTCTGCTAAATAAACAAATAATAACAAATAATAATCCCCTTTGTTTCAGGTTTGAGTTCAAAACGTGCTAATGACAGTTTGGAATCTATCCCTATGACTCAGACAAAATCATGCCATTGCCACTCATGGCTTAAGAGAACAGTGGGTGCTCTGCCAGTGTAGGGCATTTTCTGAGATTGTCATTTGCTTTCTTAAACTTAGCTACCCTGAGTCAGACTTTGAGTATTGTAGCAGAAAAACTGTTCTCCCGATGCGTTACCAAGCATATTAAAAGGTTCCACTGTTCGTAACACATCAGTGCTTACAGGGGCCTTTGGGACCCCATCATTCTCAAAGAACTTGCATGCTGTATGAGAAGCAGGATTCACATAGCTACTGATATTAGCAGAGTGATGGGTTTACATTGGTATGGTGCATTCAAAATCTCTCCATCATTCAAAACCCAACATTCTCATATCATTTGAATCAATTATATTAAGAGTTTTGCAGAAAATATAAGCTCATGCGGTTATGGGCAAGAAAACATTTTGATTTTAGAATCAAACAGCAATAAATGTGTAGCTATACCAGGTTTACTTTTATCTTTACATGTGAAGCTGTTGTGTTATTTTCTGATGTGTCTGCAACGCATGGCAAATCCATCTAGCAACAAATCATAGACAGTAATTTAAGATTGAATATAATCTACTACATTCTACCCTAGCAACTGCCCTAAAACCACTGCCAAACACAAGAGAATTACATAGTTGTAGTTTGCAGAACATGGTTCATACAGTACTGGAGTTATTCCACGAATGAGGATAGATGAAAAATACAGGTTTCAAATGCAGATGTGTCCTGAACACTAGCCAAGGCTTTTGTATATCTGCTGGGGAGTCATTTATCCCTGAATTATAGTTTTTATGACACTTTTATTTGTTATCAAAGAGAAGTCTAAATAAAATATCTACTGAGGGTATTTCTCCATCAATTAACATTCCTTGTTATTCCATCTGATAGAAAGCCTAGTCTACATGTATTACTTGTTTTAACGAATGCTGCACTAAATTGAAATCATACAGAGACACATTAAACTGCTTAAACTGACATGTTTAATAAAACTAGAATGACACATTTAATAAAACAATTTAAAAACAGTAACAAAAAAGCATATGCAAAAACAATTATGTATCCTGTTTTAAGGTTTTAAAAAGGTTTCCAAATCTTTTATGTGTAACTCTGTGTGATCTTTATTGGGGGGCTGGATGTGATTTATTTAATTGGATGGGAGCCATTTTTTTGAGGTGTCATAACGATACCTTCTATCAAGATGTTGCTTGGCTGGTGACCTTTTATATGCGGATAATACAGACTTTTAAAAGTGAACACTTAGAAACAAATACCAAATCCCATTACAGTATTAAGAGTATCCCAAAGGTATTTCTTATTTTTTTATGTAAGGAACAGTACAATATCTTTTTCCCTACCATTGACGTGGTAGAATTACATGAACACTCTATACAAATGGGTTGCTCAGGGTTTCACTGCACATTTATCATGCACTTAGCCAGCAGCAGCATTGGGTTCATTTCCTCTGAAAATTCATTGTTGGTTAAATTTTTTTTTTTTAGCATGTTAGAAGCATCTTTGCAAGAAAATGGGGGAAAGGGACGTGGTCTTAGTGTTGTCAGCTTTTATTACCTGAAGGAATTAAAAATTTAGGGATGTTTTTTCCTCCCTCTTCAGAAAACCTGCACACAAGACTAAAAAAGCTGAAGAGGAAATGTATCCTTCTGGCAAATGTCAGTTGTTTTAAGCCTTTTGACTTCAACTAAAATATTATTTTTCTTTTTGAATGCTACGTAGCAAACCGCAGACATGGTTTATTATATGTCTCCCTCCGTTTTAGAATATGAATGATAGTTTATGTCCAGTACACATAATCTATCACTGTTGGTTTTCTGTACTTTTTGCAGAGAATGTTATTGAATGAAGTAAACAGACACCAAGGCTGTATATATAGTGTGAAACTGAACACCGTTCAATTGTGTCACAAAGTTTCTTTGTGGGATTTAATTATAACACGGTTGGGTATCTTTCAGTGCGATTAGTAGAATTTGAAGACTGCAAAGCTGGGAGTTGAGAGGCACATATTTATGAATAGCAATGGCTTATATTCTTAAAATATTATTTTTTCCTGTTTCTTTTACAGAACATAACAATTGATTTCCCTTGTGGCTTGGACTGTCCTGTTGTTAAATGTAGATGTTAAATCCATTAAAATTATGTGATAAGGCTGCCTTGATAAATGTAAAGCTGTCAAAACAGGAACAAGGAGGGCATCCTAAACTAGATATAGTCAGGAAATTATGCAGCATCAGAGAAGCAATAATGTACCTTGTGTCAAGAGGGTCAAGCTTCTCATAATCTAGCATTAATACCCACAAAATACTTCTTGTGAAAATATGTATTTTTTAAATGTAATAATACATGGAAAGACATACTAGAGTTGCTGTTGTTGGATAATGGAGAGTTATCAGAAGCTGCAATTCAATAGAAAATAAATTGTAGTCCTGCAAAAATATGTATACTGTCAATCTTGCATTTTATTTTATTCTTGAATTTAATTCTTTCCAAGCATCCAGTTCACCCCACTTTCAATGTCATAGCCAGGGGTGTGACAACTAGGGGTCATGAGGGTCCTTGAAATACAACTTTAACTGATAACGATGCTGTTTGCTAATATTCAATTAGCTAAGTCGTTTCTTGGTAGATTTAGAACATTTACATGTTTTGTCTCCTTAAAATGTGGCCACATTCTAAACAACAAACAATAAAAATTGGGCCACTGTGCTCACCTCAAATCAGAAAAACAGTATATACGTAACTGGTCTGTGAACCACAGTCTCAGGGGTCGTTGCTAAGTAACCATCACCTGTGGTTTGATTCAGGACACACACAAGGCAGTGCACCTGCTCTTCAGTAATCTCCAGACATGGAAAATGATGAGAAACCATGCTGTGAGTACTAAACTGTGTCTTTTTATTTGGCTTTTATCCAAATCTTCATCCTGTGACTTCCTCTGACAAAACAAAAAAATATTCCATGCTCCTTTTCAATGTTTATTTTTCAGGGGCTCACAAAATAATAAATTGCTCACCGTTTAGAGAAGAGATGGCCAATCACAGTCCTGGAGGGTTATTCCACTCCTGGTCTTTATACCAACCCTATTCTAAATTGTTTGATTGAACCTATTAAACCTCCATCTAGACCCCCTCATTTTACCTGTTAAACCTGCAGTGGAATGAGCCTCCACGACTGCGATTGGCCACCCCTGTTTTAGAGTATGTATCTGACAAGGGTTCCTCATTGCAACACAATGAAACCTGTTAACACAAGACATGTATTCATATGTTTGTTCAAAACATACACATAAAGGCCCTAACTCATACAGGTACACTGTAATAGTGACACAGTGTTATTAAATATTTTTTAAAACAGTCCAGAAACTGGTACAGACAGTGAACTAATACATCCAAACAAATATAGTTTTCTAACCAGCTTAGGATTGAACGCTTTGTAAATAGAACCCAGTATATCATGTGTTAGAATATACTTTTCTTGCTTTGAACTTAGAGGATTTATTCCATAGTGCGCAGTGTAATGTTTGAGCTGCATGCCCCCTAGTGTGTATCTTGTGACTTCACAGTTCAGTTTGTTTAATGCAGTAGTATCTGTTGTAAGATGTACCGTATTTTCAGCTTCTCGTTGTTTAATTTCATTTCTGTCCAAGCTAAATCATAATTCTGTTTGATTTCATGTAATTGAGTCACAGGAAGAGACTAATGCTATCACAGATACAAACACAAACTATAACGATGATTAGTTTTGAAAACATATTTAGTCAAATAAGGCTCAAAGTCAATTGTACAAAGTTTATTATACATCTCATTTCTATTGTGCGTTCCAATATCATACAACACAGATCCTAAAGGACACATGAAGATTGAATATTGTCATTCAGTTATTCAAAAGACATGCTTTATACCCTTCATTCACTATAAATAAAAAATTTAAAAAATTAAAAATATTAGTCCTAACGTGTATATACAGCTCAGTATCAGTACATTCAGGTTGACAACACTAGAGGCAAAAACTAAAAAAAAAGTTTACTGCACTGTGTTTACTTTTCTTCTACACAGCTGAAGAAGAGCTTTTGTCCAAAATGTCCTGAAATATTTTCTTTTTTTTAACCATTTAAACCTTATATAATTAAACTGGAATTTACGTTATAAAAAAAATTGTTAAAGAATGCCAAATTTCTACCACAGTTAACAACCATCAATTATATTTTATTTTTATTGCAAGCAGAAGTTTTAAAACATTGATATGGCCAGTGGGGTTTTGATCAAATTAAATATGATGCTGCTTGAAAATATTTCTGTATGGGTTACTATTAGCCATAAAATTATAAAGAATATTAAAACTGACCTTACATGACCTTTGGAATGCTAAACATAATTACAAAAAAAAAAAAAAAAAAAAAATAGTATTGATTTAATACTTTAAATATATATATATATATATATATATATATATATATATATATATATATATATATATATATATATATATATATATATATTAAATATTATTTTATTGATTTTATTTGTATTTTTTAACTATACAATTACATACAGTACATTGTACATCATTGGCAACTGCACAAACTATAGAGAGGTGAAACCTATTAGAAAACTGAGGACATGGAAATGTAAAACCTAATGTGATCATTGTTGTCTGAACCTCAGAGAGCAAACCAAATAAGCACGTGTCAGCTGCCACATACATTCAGTGATACTGAAACATCCTCAGATGCTGAATGCTACGTTGCAATAGCTGTGCACCATATACAGAGTTCAATGCGTTTGTGAATACAGGGGATCTTCACATGATCAGCATCAACTCCAATGCAAAGGTCCCAGTGTTGTAAAGAGGCACCCACTGGTCCAGTATGCACTGTATCATTGCATATAAATAAACAATGGAAAACAAACTTGCAACTCCCTACAAAGGCAACTGAATAGTCTTTGGGAAAGGTGCAAACAAGCACAACATAAATACATTCAAGCAGTATTTGCATTTTCTTATCTCTTATATTCTAATAGAAGATGTGCAAATTTGTATAGCACTGACAAAAATAATATTATATGTATAAGCTGGCCAGATCCAGGACTAATACTGTTTTTAACGTTCTTTATAACACCATGTATTTGTGTAACATATCCTTTAACTCAAGTGTTATGAGCATCACCACTACAGCTGGTATTTATGACTCACTTTAATGAATTATGTATTTACTTATTTTATGTCAGGCTACTTAGCTAAGTAATAGACTTTTGAGCATTTCAACTTACTGTTCTCCAGCTGTGGAGAAATCTGATGTCTCATATAGAGTAGAAAAATAATTTAAAAGATCAATTTTAACAAAGTAAATGTGTAAGAAGTTAGCAGTAAAATAAACAAGTTATATTTATTTTGGACAATTATTGTTTTAGAAACCATTTATACAAATACACAAAAGTCTGTTACGTGAGTAACAACTCATTACATGGGTGTGTGTATAGTGCAAAACTTAATAGCACAGCGATATGAAAACAGGCTTCAAATGCATATAATATGATGAAATTATGTACAGTATTTTTTTTATTTTCACATTTATTGACTTTTGAATTTTATCAAGGTAAACAAAACTATTTTTTTTTTTCTAAATGGAATGGAACCAATAAATAATTTACCTGACAGAACTGTGAAAGGTGGACAGAGCAATAATACAGGTGAAACCCATTTTATAGATAGCATCATGAGGAATCAAATTTAATTGATATTCCTTAAAGAAACTCACTTGAAATGCTGATGTTTAGAATGCTATTTTGTAAATTGCCAAATACTGTATTACATTGCTTTGTTTTGCAGTTATTTTCACTGACTTTCTTTGTATGGTAAACGTGCAGTATCGCACTTTGGTGTTTTAGATTCACTGATGCACCTGACATTTTAATTTCTAATGCGGTGGCATTAGTAAAAAGCAACAACAATGTAGTATAATGACTCCCACTGAGATACAATATTCTTACATATCTGATCGCCCCCTGGAACCAATTAAATCAGATATAACAGGTTCTACTGTATTACGTTTCTACGGGCTTAATTTCTTTATTAAAATGTCCAACGAGAGGCAAGTATTTCATCTACAGGGACCTCTTGGTAGCTGGTAGCACTGTTCCCCTATCTAAGTTCATCCTGGATGATCAGGTTTGCCCATGTCATGGTTGAAATCCATGGTTTGTCCATGGTTAACAGGCCCGAGATAAATCTGCAAGTATACTGTAAGTGGTGGCCATGGACACGACAGCTTTTGTCAAACAAACTTTCACAGGAGTTAAAACTGTTTCTCTTTTGTATAAAGCAAGACCAGTTGTTTGTTTTTTAATAGTGCCTATATACAGTCTTCAATCATTATTTTTAAGATACATATTTTAAGAGAACATCTTGTGGACTGTTATCACTGAAAATGATCATGGTTGATTGCCATGGACTACCTATAGACAATAATCGATTGTCTTTGTTAATATGATCAGAGATTCCTCCTCAGCAAAATCTAATGGATTGAAGAGCCAGCATTGATCCCAGTAGTGACATTTTCAAAATCTTACAGTAGTCTATCATCCAATTCAAGCAGCCACTGTTGGCTCAAAATGCTTAATACAGACGAGACTAAGTCTATGGCCAGGGGTGTAACCCATGACCTCTCAGAGCACAGGTACTTATTCTTATCAAGGTGTTTTACTTGTCCAAAATCTGATTACACCCTGCGTGTGCCATTACTGTGCGTCCCACTTTTAAAGCAGAA
The DNA here is from genome assembly GCF_902713425.1 of Acipenser ruthenus. Lineage (NCBI taxonomy): Eukaryota > Metazoa > Chordata > Actinopteri > Acipenseriformes > Acipenseridae > Acipenser > Acipenser ruthenus. Next base: position 7,759,287 of record NC_081206.1, on the reverse strand, counting down.
TGATTATTATGATCCAGAAATATGCTAAAATTCAGTTACACTTCGAGTTTACTGAATAACAATATGAAAAAGTATGTACAGTACAGGAACTAATTATGGAAATATCCAAATCAGCAACATTTCATCTTGAACTTGAACTGCTCAGTGAATTGCACCTTCTACTGCAGTTCAACATGTCTCATTACTTCATTTTCAAAGACCTGTTTCCTGATCATTTCCTCTTTAGAAACAAGCAATACAATCCATTTTGGGATTACCTAAATGGTGATGTTATTGGTAAGTATAATGGATAAATCCATATAGATCCATTGATCTTCAACAGCCTTTCAAGAAATACACTAGGTAGTGGCTAGCACTTCAATGTCTCAAAGAACTGGAATGCAATACTCAAGATTGAAAACGCAATTTGCTAGTACCACTACTATCAATACCACAATCATTGTTGTGAATTCTTTATATCGTACGCACATTTAGTCAGTTGTGAAAATGTAATTAATAAGTATTATAAAAGTGTTTTTTCCATAATTATCCCCAGTACTAGATATCATCAACTGCATACATTCAATTAATAAAAAACATCTTTCATACTTTGGTTATAGAAAATCATTTAACAAGTTACTTTTTCCGTTAAACTCCCTTTCGTGGGATTTTATATATTTATTTAAAGAAAATAATAGACAAATGGATTTGCCTGGACACACTTTTAAAGTATACAATTGTGAACTTTGCCGTAATAATATGAAACAGTGTTATAGAAAAACAAATAATAAAGAAATGCAGTCTGATATTACATTAGAGTATCTTAGAATAGGATTAGTAGGTACAAATGCAGACTATTTTTTCTCAAAGCATGCTTTTACAGGCAAAAATTGATTAGGACTTTTTTAGGGCATCTTGGTTCCTGGTAAATTGAAAATACATTACCATTCTCAGACAAGCTTCTAAAACCTAGCTGCCAATACTTTTTTTTTTATTTTCCTTAGGAAAATGCTTCAGAAAAACACTCAATCAGTGTTGCCCTTACAACAGTATTTTGAAATAATAAATTCTTACTTCTTAAGTTCTGAAAAAAAAGCTTTCACAGAAGGAGTTAAAACTGTTTCTCTTTTATGTAAAGCAAGACCAGTTGTTTGTTTTTTTTAATAGTGCCTATATACAGTCTTGAATCATCATTTTTTTAAGATACATCTTTTAAGAGAACATCTTGTGGACTGTTATCACTGAAAATAGCTTTAGCAATCCTGTACTGTACTCCGTTTTATCGTAAATCACATCAGTTAAGAATTCATGATGTCAACTGAGAAAGAGTAAGTCTTCTAGTCCCGTTGGGTGTTGTTTAATGTAAATGGACATTCTTGTTCATTGTTAGATCAATATGCAAATATCAATCCACCTCACAGATGTATGTCCACAATCTTGCCTGACCTAAAAGAAAGGAAGTGTTGTTATGTTTGCTGGTGTGTAGTTTCACAATATTTGCAATCAAGATAAAATAAATCAAGGTGTTAATGATCAGCTAAAAGTAAATGAACAATATCAAGCTGGGATGGGTTTTATTTGAATACATTTAGCATTCGTATGAGTAATTACTGTACGGTTGTACAATAATGTATTCATAACAACATCTGGAAGTTTGGTAAGAGGTGCTAACCTTTGTGGCAAGTATGAAGTTCCAGTAAATGTTCCATTTGTTAGTTTGAGAAATTGCTGTAGCTTATTCCCCCAGATGTTTTCTGAAGATATACATTCTGTAATTATGGGAGCAACTATACCACTGGCCCAGTGCTTATGAAGTCATTTTAATTGCTATGTTGGATGAAAGCAAACAAATACAATGTATGCAAGAAACAAGGATTAAAGAATTGTGTTATTCTAAATGATTGCGCCTTCTGCCTCGGTTAACCCAAACCCTTTTTTTAAGTTTATAAAAATTACAGACGTTGGAAACTCCCTGGGTGCCCTGGGTCCACAGCAGTCTTGTCAAAATCTAAGTAAGACGACAGTTCATTTAATGAGCAGATGGGATTTCTCTTTTCCATAACTTCTCAATGTAAAGGTTTTGGGGCCACTGGGCAATTTCATCATTCTTATGGCTTCATAAGCTTTTGCTAAATCATATCCAGAACATGTGCTGATGTCCCTGGGAAGTTTTATTTCGACCCGGACCACCCCACGTCTCCAGTTGCAGACCTTGGAGATGGACCAGAAGGGCTGCATATATCTGAGTCTGTGTCAGACTCCCCTTCTGCAATGTAGGGTCTGATAGCAGCGCAGGGGGCCACCGCTCCGTAGTAGCTGTTGTTGAGGTAATCCATATTCTCCTTGGACTGGGAGATGCTGAAGCCACTGAAGGAGCGTTCCAGCTCCTCGTGATCCACAGACGGGATAGAGATGGAAGTGTCACTGTCCCTCAGGGCACTGTCGTGATGTTTCCCTACAGCTTCGTATTCTGCACCTCCCCGGTTGCTTCCATTGTGGCTCCCTGAAGAGCGGTCATGAGAGGGCGGTGGTGGGATTCTAACTAAGGAGGACGGGTCCCCGTCAGGCGAGTTCCCTTGACTGTGGCGTTGATACTCACTGATAGGGTGCTGATGCCACGATGTGGAAGGAGGGCAGGGGCCTGGAGGCTCTGGCGGTGCATCAAAATTCTTCTGCCCTGCCGAACTGTTGGAGCGTATGATTTTGGTGATGCAGCCATTCTTATCCATTTGCTCCCTGCTGTCCACAGGACTGTGATAAGGGGGTGCAGGTTCGGGCTCCTTGGATCCAAAGTAGGCCTCCGTCTCAGACTGAGGGATACCCATCCGCTGCACATAGATGTTCACCAAGAAATCCAGCTTCCTTTCCATTGACATCACCTAAAATGATAATGATTAAACGTACTGTATATAGAAGCGGATGGCATCCTAGAGTCACAGTGTCAATGAAAGTACGGTATAGAGAATCCCTAATGATCTAGGTGTTTGAAATGTGTTTTCAGTAGACATTTGGTGTGGCTTGTATTTGGTACACATTTGCTACTTATGTAGGAGTTCCACTGTCTTGTCTCTTTGTAGATGCATTTTACCAACCACCAAGATAGTCAAATATAATTCCTCAACAAAATTACCCACTATGACCTCTGAAATGTATTTATGAAAAAATACAATTTTGTACAACTTTTAGCAGATATATACATTTTTCACCCTGTTTACAGCAAGAAAACCATCATACCTGTTTTTCAACCTTTCCCAGTTTTCCCATCATGCTAGGGTCCTCGGGATGGTCTCCTTCAGTGGTCACTTTGGTTCGATCCTTGTCTGTTATTGCAGTACCTCTACCAACAATCTGGTCAACTCTAGCAATTGGAAAGAAAGCATCGCCTGATATGAAATCAACGCTCTTTTGAATATAAAATAATTTGGGGGTGTGTGTTTAAAATCTGGTGCATAATATTGTGTTTAATTCTGACACATTTGGTTTTAGTGTTTGAGTGATTACATAATCTATTTAAACAGATAGTTTTTTTAAATATTAAATTTTTAATTCCCACCTGTATTATAAATGTATTTTATAGTAACTCAACAATATCTATAATATAGGCACTTGCTCTAACAATGATCATATATGTGTATCTGAATTGTATACAGCACAATACAGCTGCTGCCCCTATCATGCTCATCACTCACCCTGATGAGATTGTGGTTAACAATGGGGAAATCCTTCATGGCTCATTAACCGGGATCAATATGTACCACGACTTATCAATAACGTATTCATAATACAGCTAGTGACACAAAATCGTGTGACTGTATGATTTGAACTTGTAATATGATTATATTTATATGTATTTCCATCAAGTTTCAGCAATGGTTTATTATTTTGTTCATACAAATTATTGTTATTTTTTTAATTCTAACTAATTATTTTGAAGAGGAAACATGAGCAATGTAAATCACCAGGTCAAGTTCGTTCTTCTTGAGAAACCTAACACACCGCACTGAAGGTTAGAAGGGGAAAATCGGAATATATATATATATATATATATATATATATATATATATATATATATATATATATATATATATATGTATATATATTAACATATCGATTTTATTAATGGCATTTTAGTTTTATGAATAATGGCTTAAGTGGATAAAAAAGTGAATTGTTGGGGGGTAACACAGTGCTTGGATTTCTTTCTGGTGTAATACAATAGCACATCAGTAAAGAAATACAGAATGGACCAGTGTAATTGTACATCGTCAGGAACATCCATTGCTTCTTATGCACTTCTCTGGATGGGAATGTCATGGGAAGAGTACAGTGCATGCATGTGATGAAGTGGTGTGGGAGGCAGACAGACAGACAGACCGACAGACACAGGGAAGGGACTCAGAGTAATAAACCCTGAGACAGACCCAGATTGCTGGTTTGTTCTTTCTTTTGCAACAGCAGCACAGACTTGTGTGGTGACTTAAAAGCTGGGCAAACATTAGCAATTTAACAAGCCTAGCTCCGTGATCTTCAGCCATGCAATCAAAATGAAAGGGTTTTGATTCACTGTGACAAAGGTGTAAAAAAATAACAGAATATGTAACCAGGATTCATTCATACAGCCTCTATTTCACATCTGGGTAAATGTTATATCAAAGTCAGCTGGTCACACTTTAATCTTGTATTTTTCAAATATCTAGGTTTTTGGGGGATTGTTAACAAGGAATTAATCTGTATTACAAACCATTTTAATTACTTTATTTGGAGATATTTGGAGATAGATGTGTAAGATCACTGACAGCTTATATCCAACTTGCATGTCTATAATATATGACCATCAGAACCTTATAAAACACAGATAACTCACACTGTAATTAACTAACCATTCAAACCAATTGTTAGTTATAATGTATGTCAATATTACAATGGACTACAATTATTGTCCAAGCAAGGCTGAAGATATAGTCCCCAACAATTCCTATTGTTCAATATCTAAAGACCTCCCACAACATATATATATATATATATATATATATATATATATATATATATATATATATATATATATATATATATATATATATATATAATGTAGAAATAACACATATAGTATAACTTTGCTGCTGGAATATGCCTCTCTGTAATCCAAGAACCCAAAGTTCAAGTTGTGCTATGCATTATTCAAAGTTTAAGTCACTTGCACTGTGGGGATTTTGAATGCTATGTTTGCCCAGCTGTACTACACAGTAGCTCTACTTCTTAATATGTGTTGATATGTAAAAAAAAAAAAAAATGAAATGTGACATCTTGCACAGGCCACAGTGCAATATTTGACATGCTTCATTTTGCTTCATGCTTACATGCACCATTTATCAGAATCCCATTTTAGCAGCAGGATTTGCCTTTCATTTATTCCTTAGTTACATATTGTTTTGTTTTTTGCAACAAATCAAAGTTTTCAGTGCATTGCAGGCATTCCAGCTAAACCCCTTTTGGACCACACCTCTGGGTACTTACATTTGAGCCTTTGTAACAGTGGACTTAGACAATATGTATGTGTCACTGTGGTATTTTTTTGGTGGGTCATTTTAGAAAACTACAGTTGTGGCTTGGGTTTCAAAACATAAAGTAAAGCCCTAGTATGCTATGAAAAACATCATTTAAGAACATTCTGTAATTTATGTGTCACTCTAAAGTGAAAGTGAACACATTTATTTGATCTAGTTACTTGTGCGTCCCAATATCTGAAACTAAATAATAGCAACCTAATTTGAATCTAACATGATCCAGGACAATATTGTGCCTGTCTTTGCAGGAACATGTTTTATGAAGTACATCAATTCAATTATTACAACATTGTAATGTCATATTTATCATAAAAAGTGCAAACCAATAGGTCTTAGTTCTACTGCAGTGTCACTGCTATCCTTGAACAGTTTCAGGTCTAGGCACTGTAGATTCAGTTCAGTTTAATTACACTTATAAAGACACAAAAGCCACTACTGTATCCTTTAAAGTAAACCATCAAACATCCTACAGAGCCGGATATGGTATATGGAAACCACCATGTGGCCAGAATTAAAAAAAAGGGGTTTTGCTGTAAATCATAAAAGAAAAAGGTTTGATAAACAAAGATGCAGTCTGGTGAATCCTAACCTAGGAGAGTATTGGGGTGATTCTTTGAGTCCTTTGGTTGCATACTTCTTATGCCGGGGAGTTGAAGGGGGTGCGGAACCCACAATAATATCTATCCTGGCAAAGCAAATAGAAAAGACACCAGCAAAATGCATAATGAAGCAACGTGTGGAGGTGGTAGGACATACATAAAAAAAATAAAAAAAACTCAAGGACAAATAAGCTCAAATATATTCCATAAGCCACTTGAAATGTTTGAATTTGGGTGGATTGATTCAATATCCATTTTTGGTTTAGTTCTTTCTTAAGGAAATATGGGACACACCGGGATATTGGGATAGCAATGGCTGTTAAAATCCCTGTGGCGGCCAAAGCTGGAATATATTTGCAAATATGTAGTACAATTCTGTTAACTCATAGTGGATATTGAACAACATATATTGTACTTATTCGCTGAAAAGTTTTGGCAAAAGCACTGAGGGTGAAAAGAACTGCTGAATTGAATGCTCAAGAGAAGGCAAGTGATCCATTAATTTTAAGTAATAAGCAACAAGCACACAATGTAAGTGGGTCTTTAGCTGCCATCTGAAGGATGGACTGATTCGCCACACCTTCTGCATTCACAGCCCTCTTGTTGTTTATTGGTCCCACAGTCAAGAAAAATAAACAACTAAAAGGAGATTAGCGCCTCTAGTTATAAAGCATGCTTGTACTAGATGTCACACAAAATGTTTTTTTTTTTTTAACAAAACAAAATTGTCAGGGCAGATAACAGTTATTTAAAAACTATGGGAGGGAGTTTACCTAAGGGCTGTAAAAAGTATTTTTGACCAAAGATTCAAAGCTGCTTAAGAAACTGGTTGCATACTTTTTGGCAATTATGTTACAGTAATTGTAACAGAGCTGCTTAATTCCTTTTAACATAAAGGGATCAAAGTTGGGTAATAAAAATGTTGTTGTTCTCTTAAACCTTTCAGCTCGAATGGTCGAAATGGAAGTTGCAAACACAGACACAGAAATACTTTTTGAAAACACACACGTGTAGACACAATGGCAAATTAATTTGTAGTGTTGAGCACAAACAACAGACAGTGTAGCAGTGTGACATGCAAATTGTTGTGTTAGTCCCATTGACAGACTGCTGTGCCTAGTGACAGTGCAGTAACTAAGAAGGGGGTTGTCCATAAAGGAGGGCAGGGGTGGTGCTTAAGGGTCTTGCCTGGACTGGAGGTTTTTAATCCGTGCCAGCATGTCCAAATGGCCAGCTGAATACTGCTCAATTACATCCATCACATCATAAGGCCTCAGGCTCTCCTTGAATTTTCGCTTTGAAACCATAAATCTCATAATGCTGAGGGGAAGAAATGCCCAGATGTGAGACGCTTACACAGTCAAGAAAAAGCACATTAGTTTCATTATCTCACACTGTATGGTATCATTTTATATTACAGGCCATATAACATGGTAATAACCGCTCTTAGATGGAAACTAGTGTAATAAGTGTATATTGAAATGACCTGTGCCGTGGTGTTACCATGCAATTACATCTGGTAAAAAGGCCATGTCCATTAAATTGCACAAGTAAAGAGCCATTAGTAATTACCCAGTTATGAAAATATAATTAATATTCATGGCCTGTAAAGTGCTACCAAGTATTTTATATTAGCTGACATCTTACCATTGCCTTCTAAGAACTATGTTCTAGCCATTCAAAATAAAGAAAAAAGTCATACTGTCCATTATGCCATTCCGCAACTAATACAAAAAATAGCCTGATATGCAAAACTTCAACGTATTGTATTAACGTTTTCTGATTCCCCACTAAACTTTAAGGAATGGGATGGCACTGCACAGCAGATGTGTTCCTTTATTATCCCACTTTGCATGATTAAACCCTTATAATAGAATGAGGACCTGAACAAGATTAACATCTGGCCATGCCTCTAATTAAAACATGTTGTTTTTTTTATCACTTACCACACAGCCCTGATTGTAACTTTCAATCCCGGAGTTAAATCCTGTGTCACAAACTCGCAGTGGCAGCCTTTGTCATCTCCTATGTCTTCCCCTGGCAGGCTTGCTTCTAGACAACACAAGCACATCATACGTTAAAATGTTACTAAGTGTGGAGGCACTGAACAACTTGCCTTTCACCCATTAACCTCCTACCATTCTGCAGATAATTCATATCCAGAACCAAGCAACAGCAATTACATGTCATCAGTCTGCAAAGCCTGCAGATCAATAGCACTCCTTTCTTTTTCTTTTACAGATTAATGACAGTGCATCACTTACATTGGTATTCAAAGGACTGGCAGTATCGGAAACAGACGGTTCCTGATGCAGGGGAATAAACAGCGGGTATCGGTGTTAACTGTACACAGTGGACTAAAAACTATGGACACAAATTCCCCATGAATTCAACAGGTATGAACTCTATGGATTATATCAAGAGTTGGTTGTCAAAATCCAAGAGCAGTACCAGCTTTAGAGACAGCATTTGTATTTATGTACTCAACGTATTATTCATAAAGAAAAATAAAATATATATTTTTACAATACATTCTATTACTGGTGCTTGATCAGTCTTGCAGAATGACAACCGTTGAATGTAAAAATGGGGGTTAATGACGTGTCCACATTTTTGAAGCCGCGGTGTAGGTGTATATCAAGGATTTCCACGATAGCAGTCGTATCGCATGGGAAGACGTGCTTAAAATGCAAATTCAAAAGGTCCATCGAAATTCTATTGAGTTGTTATAAGGTAATATGGCCAAACAGCTTCCTTCATGCAGGTTAAATGCAGGAAAACCAGCCAAGGTAACAAGCTGGCCCCTATTTATCAAAGCTTTTTAAACCAGTGTGCAGTTGACAAAGTGTGATACGAATAAAGTTCACTTGTGTTACAAAACTAGTAAGAAACAGAGGTAACGATGTAATTTAAAGCTGCATAATTAACAATGTAATTACATATGAGTTTAAACATGATTTTCAAAAACCTCACATGTATATCGAAATCAGGTGAAGTAAACAGTAGGCGTCTTTACTTGATCTTGTTAACTTCATACCAATGCAGCTGTTTTTACTAAGTAGTTGCTATGTAATTATATTGTTATTAATGACATTTTAAATAAAGCATTATGGAAATGTTTTCTCGCTAGTGGTGTAAGTTTTGCATAATAATGATAAAAAGATGTGCAGACTATAGTAAAAAGCTTTGACCAAAAAGAGCCACTGTTCCTATCGGCACGGATTCATTCAGTAATGTGGAATGGTGCACTTCTTGCCGTGTGCTAATGAAATGTCACTTGATCTGCATGCATGGCTTGCGGTTTTTCTGATGTCAACCCCTAGAGCATTATTGTGTGATGGTGGCTTACTGATCAGCCCTTCAATTGCTGCAAAAAAGAGGTGAAAAAAGAGAAATCAAATACAAGCTGTTAAAAGGATTTCTAACATCATGTAAATGTTTCTTACCCAATTGACATCTGTCTATCAAAAACATCTAATCATGAATCCTGAGATAAAACTATAGTCGAGTTGACAAACGTTTTAGCGAGTGGCTTCACCAGTATACATACTGGAGTAAAAACGTTTGAACGTGACTTCGTTTAATTTAGTTTTACCTCTTATTTCCTCGTATGTTGGAAGCTGTAATGACTTACCACAAGAAAAAAAAACTATTTTCAATTGAAATTAATGAATCAATTCAAACAGAAAGATGTTTAATAAACAAAACCTTGTAATTTACTGTCCGAATGCACAGTACACCTGTGTAACTGGACTTACCTGTTAACGACAGAGATTTGTAAATCATATCTCTTATCCAGGGGAACAAATACAGTATTTGAATTGGACGTAGCATTCATAACACCTCATAAAGGCTATATAACACTGTATAACTATATGCTTAATTCTTGCAAATCACTAAGAAAATGGACATGCATAGACATATTCATAACATTTTATTATCTAATAGATCTCAATATTGTCAAAATTGCCAACAAGTCACAGACATGCACATTTTGTTGACAATACGTCTTAAGAATACATATTATTACTTATAATATGCATAGTTATACAGTAAACTTCATAGTCTTTATGAAGGTGTTATAAATCCTACACGTCCAATTCAAATGGACTACAGTGTTGTCTGGAGCATTCTGCTTTAGAAATACTCAGCTAATCAAAAAATGTTCCTTCTCAAACAGTAACTGAGAGCGGTGACCATACCATACTCAGCAAATGTGTGCAAATTATATATATTTTTAAATGTTATTATTAAGTTAATATGCAAGGACCATGCTTCTTCTTGGGTCTTGGGTCACAGAATATTTTAAGAGTAATGTAAACACAATTTGAATACGTAAATCTATATTGGACGGTTTCATTGCAGGTATTTTCAGAAGCTACAGTGTTATATTTATTACAGTTTGTTCTTCTTCATTGCATGACGCACACGTCATATTGTTCATATTCCAAATAACATTCATTCAAGATTATTTTCCTTTTTGTATTGAAACTGGATTTCAATACAATTCTTTCATGCATGCTAGGGATAAGAAAAATGCAAATTATCTTGAATGAATGTTTCAAGAGAAACAGGGTTCCAAAAAATCTAGCGTTACACATCCTTATGTGTTGCTACAACTGTTTAAATAATGTACCTGCAATTTGTCTTTGTATTGTTAACATCCTGACAACTTTTTACACTTATAACTCTAAACTCTGTTTCCAAGCTCTTTTTAAAATGGCCGCTCTAGTGCACTGGAGTTTGAGATCTGTCCTCTAAATCACTGCAGGAAGAGCGATTAAAAAAACATAACAAGTGCTCTGGCTTTTCTGTTCCGTACCACATCATGGATTGTTATTGCTGTGTTACCTGTTTGACAATGTGGGCCATAATCCTTACACTATCAGTGCACTAGAGCGGCCACTTTGAAAAGAGCTTTGAAAAAGACTTTAAAGTTATAAGTGTAAAAAGTTATTGGGTGTTAACAATGAAAAAAAAAACACAGGTATATTATTTAAACAGTTGTAGCAACAGTTGTATTTTTCAGACCCCTGCTACTTAGTCTTTAATGAATGTTTATTACCTAGAGCATTATTTTACTGATGCAAAATAATACATTTACCTTGAGAAATAATTAGTAAACTTTAGTTTACTGACAAAAAAAAGCAAAAAAAAAAACACTTGAATCAAAACTTATTTTGCTTAAAAATGCTTCCCACAAAATAATCCATTTTGATTCCGAAAGAAATGCCAGAAATGACAAAGAATTTGCAAAGACTGCATAAAGAATGCATTATGAATGCAAAACAGGATTCATATTTGGTGCCTTGAAAACTCTTCCTGTTCCTTGGAAAATCAACCACTGCTCCTAGCACCTTAAAGAGTATTATAGCTTCAGATATTATCAGCATATTTATTTCAACATGTATTTATTTCCATTTCCCTTCCTCTTCTGTGATGTTTCTGATCATTTTGGGTTTGATTGATTTGTATTCTCTTTTGCCTAATCTCAGTGCTATGAAAACTAATGAGAAACAGCTATGCTGGAGCTACATAACCTTGAATAATGATGAAAAGGGACAGGGAAAGGCAACTAATACATAAATAAATAAACGGCATTTACAGATAATTACTCTTTATATAATTAGTCTCTGCAAGAGATAATGTAAAATACAGTGCAGCACTGTGCATGCGCAATGTACACTATGTGGGCCATTCCATGCAAACGTAACCTTTGTTCATCAGGATCAGACAACTCATGATTGAACTTCTTGCTGATGCCTTATCAGTGTAGCAAAAGGGCAGTTTTCACGGAATGTCCATACAAAGTGTGCTCTACAAAGTCAAGGGAAAGCTTGCACAGTCGATTAACTCATTAACCTCCTGGCTTGTTCCACTGATTAGTTACAGAAGCATTGGTTAGAGAGGATTTAAAGTTAGCAAAACAGGTGATTAATCCTGATGCCTCAACAGAGATTAAACAATTCTATAGGTAAAGGGGTTTCGTGACAGTGGTTTTAATGGGTATTGGAGATGCAGCAGGGGCATACGCTGGAGGAATCAGAAATAGACGATTCCTGAAGTAGCCGGTTAAAGACAGCAGAGTGGCTGTGTAGTCACTGCTCAGTGCCAGGCCTGACCTTGAAAGTTCTTCAATCTGAATTCTTCATCCTGCAGCTCAATCAGCTCTAAAGCATGGAACCAAATGAAGCAATAAAAAAAAATTAGCCTGATAAGGAGAATGTGTTTAATAAAAGGGTAGGTCAAGCCTGACAGTACAAGTCTTCTTTATCTTAAAGAATGGACAAGTTTGGTCAGGTGAATCTGCACCGTTGTAAAAGCCGTTTTAGTGGTGGATTCTACTCTGCCAATAAGAATACAATATGATTTATTATTCTTAAGATATATAGGTATTATTTTGGAAGAAGTGATATGCTTTATTGCAAGGGTGGTAGTATTATTTACATCCACTAAGGACAGAGTTAGGGTTCAAGGTAATGGTTACACTCTGGTGTACCAGCTGAACTTAGAGAGAGCCCTTTTGAGGTCACAGGGTGCTTTAAAGGTAAAAAAGTCACCACAGTGCAAATACATAAGTTTAACTAATTGCGATATTACCTGTACCAAGTTAGACTTTAACATTACAGAACAAAATATATCACCAGTGTAAACTGGCAACAGAGCAGAAGGCATTTTTCTGACCACAACCCTTAACCTGTAGTGTTTTCTAGCTGCATTTTCAGTCGTTTCAGTAGGACACGCTCTCACCTTCTGAGTTCTGTCGAGACGTGGCCCCCTTTATCCTAAAGGCTTGTCTTGCGCGGTTGCGGTCTCCGAAGCTCCAGCTCTTGGGCACCTTGCTGGGACTGTCCTCAATGCTGTTGTCTGCGCTGGGGGACCTGCGGAGGCCCTGGCCCTGAGGTGAGCCCTTTCCTTTGGCCCCCGAGCTCCGGGGACTGGAGAATACACGCTCCTTTAAGCTGACCTTGTGACTGCAGAAAACATTCAAGAGGCACTTCACAAAACACTCAGGCACAAGTACCGATACTACTTCAGCAAAAAAAAGCTGAGAAGAGATAGCTATGGTTTGCACTTGCTGTTTAAGGAACTATAATGAGATTCTGATACTATAGCCTAGTTTATACAATTAAAGAATGAGTATTGTTCCGAAGCTATTTGACTTATTTTGTTAATACTTATTTGTACTACATTTTCCAAGTGAAAGTCATATTTAATTACATGCTTGTAAAGAATATTTAAAAAAACTGAAATTGACCATTACAATATAAACAGAGCACAGGTATCCTTACTAGATGTAAGGGCAGTAAGTGAATATCTTCAAATTTTTTCTTCTTAGTAATTATTTAAAGTGGTGTGTTTCTAATTTTGAATATACCGTAATAGCAATACCCTAATTAAAAACTAATAAAAAATAATAATAAAAAAATGGTTTATTAACTAAGAAAACACTTACAATTATGTAGTAATATGAATTACAGACGAATTACATTTAGTTACGTGGTAATCAATGTGTTATCAGCATCATTTAAACAGGGCTGTTTTTATACTTTTATACAAGGGATTCAAAAACTTCATACTACAATAAACACCACAATATAGTTGGAGAAATGTATTTTAAATAAAGTATTTAAAAATTGCAGTATGAAAACCACATCAACACCACTCTCTTTATGTGGTTAAAAAACAGCATTCTGGTTTAGTACTAAAGTTTGTCTCTGTTTGCATTATATTTCTGAACTTGGATTATGTTTTTTTCTGTGTAAAACTAATCATTTTGATATCACTGCCCACCCAAGGCAGAAAGCCATTCCTCTGTCATCTGCACATTTCTATTTGATCTGACTTAATCTTCAATACTGTGTAAGTGCTGTGCCATTCCTTTAGCCCCTCTCTTTGTACACATATGACACATACAGTCCGAGCATCAGAAAACAAAACAACATACAGTACATCACACACAAGCATGCAAATGCACACAACACCTACAACACCTACAGTTAAAAACAATGCACCATTGCCAATCATAGATCATCTTCTCATTGCACGAATCATGCACATATACTGTACAGTATCATCAACGCAGGACTCATGTTAGCCACAGGGCATTTGTTACAGTATGTTACTCTTGTGCTATAATGCAGATATTACATTGATTTCGTTGGGTTTCTGGAGTGCTAATTAAACATTTACAAGAAAACAATACCTTTCAAAAGTGTTCTGGCAAAAGTGCAAGGACTGTACAGGTTTAGTTAGACAGCCAGTAGTAATTGCTGCTTGAACGAGTGTGATTACATTTGCCTGTCTTTATCTTTTGGACAACATAGACTGCCTAAGTACCCCCTAAAACATTTCTATAACTGAAAACATAGATCCACTTCAAAATCCAGGTACATAGCATTTACTACAATTTACTAACTTGGCACACGACTCAGGGATTTATAAAGTTATTCAGCAGTTTATAAAGTGATTTTTCTGATCATATAATGGGACTGTAAGGACAGGTATTAAATAATGTATTAACATTATAAGTGCAATATTGCTTTAGTTCTGTTAATGTGCCTGTGTTTTGAAGTGGATTCGAATACCTAAGTTTCCACAACTGAGCACATGAGCAGTTCATGCCAGAAATGAAAAAATCTTGTTGCACCTTAAATGACCCATACTGTAGTTTAACAAGGGGAGATGGAACAAAAGTGCACATTAATTAAGACCTATGGGTCATTTTTGTGAAGCCTTCTAACTTGTATTTAAAGTTGTTGGTGAATTATAGTGAGGAGAACACCAACACTCTTATGAAATTATATGCGTGGAGCTAGAGAATTTATGGAAAGTATAAATAAAATGGTGACATTAAAAGTTGCATTAATTGCACTGAAAATACAACACATATAAATGTAACATTGCAATGCAATTAATGCCACTTACACAACCAAAGGCTAACTTAGTCATTTAAAAACATTCATTGAATGCAGTTGTCATTTGTTACAGTTTATTTCAAATTCCAATAAGAATTTGGGTCATTCATAATCCATACATTGTTCGTGAAGGAAGTGCTTGGGAACTATTTCCCAGCAGCCTTTGTAAGCAGCAGGAAATTGCTGGGTCTCCTTAGTCACCTGGTTCATAGTACATGACTCTCCCATGATTCCAGTAAACAGGAAATGAGACACAAGCTGTTTTTTAAAGAATAAACATTAGAGAGCACAGTGAATATTGTTACATTCATCGTATTGTTATTTCATCATCGGGGTACTACCTTTATATCTGAAGACACTACTGGAACCTTTATTAACAGTAAAAGAGCAGGTGCAGTGTACCCAGCTAGTGTTAACTGGTCACCAGCAGATACCAATTAAAAGGTAGCAACTGGAAAGCAGAGCAGAGCTACTGAGGGAGGAAGCAAAGACTGAACGCAAGAATACATGGCAGCAATGTAAAGAAAATGAAAGACAAGCATACATATTTTCTGTATTATTATTATTATTATTATTATTATTATTATTATTATTATTATTGTAGGTATAGTTGTAGGTATAATTAATCTATTTTTCACAAATGAAATGTCATGAAATTGATTCACTAAATTGTTGTTTTATGTACTGTACTAGTTGTATCGGATATATTTCATTTTGAATAAAGATAGTGTAAGTGTGCTGCCACTTCTGTTCAGAATATATCATTTCATCATTATTTTTTTTGTTTGTAGCCACTGCGATACTTCTAATAGTGAGCGGGTTCTGAGGGCAGTATTCAGGTGGGGTATATATATATATATGTATATATATATATACAGTATGTACAGTTGTAGATGGTGGGAAATTGCTTTGTAATTCCTTATATAATTCTGGTTCCCAGAATCTAACCCACAAAAGATTTATGTAACTGCTTCATTTGAACCCTGTAACATACCAGACGCTTGGCTAAGCTCATTGAATAACCCAAAACAGGTGTTTCCATTTGGTCACAATATCAGTTCAAATTCTGCATTAAAACAAAAGCGGGGTAGTTCCTAAGAACTGATTAGCTCAACCAGGGGTGACAAGCAAAATGTGTTTCCAACATGCATCAGATCAAGCCAGTTATTCCCTTGCTGTATTAGCATGGCATTTGTGTTCCAATGTGGCAGCATTCATGGCATGCAAGTGCAAAGGGTTAGTAGGTCAACTAAGGCTGACCGGGTTCATGTTGCTGGTTTCCTAGCTTACGTTTCTGTCAACTTTAGGCTCTTATACAACGGCAGAAAACTAGAATGCAGGGAGTTTTTTTTTTTTTTTTTGGCATCATTGCATGTTATCAACAAAAAGGGGGCATAACTCTTCAGCCTACTTTAAATGATGACATCATTAAACTAGATTAAAACAATAAATGCAATCCTGGAACCAGCAGCTTTCCTACAGAAAGAAAGTCACTTCTGAAGAATAACTGTGCTGGTTTTTATTGTTTAATATTTAGCTAATTAGCAGAGGTGTTGGATAAAAAAAGGCGCTTGCAGGGAATAATCCATTTTAAGCATCCAATGTGTTTATTATAATTATTTAATACTCAGTAACCCCTTAAAGTTTCATATCAATTTTACAGATTTTCAACTGATAATAAATGATCAGGTGTACTAGGTCCACAAGCGTACAATTGAAAATGTGAGATGATTTAAGAGTCAGCTGCTTTGCACCTGGTTTGGATCGACACCTCTACTAGGTAGGTAAATTATTAAATGCATGGGGTTGGAGGGGGGGGGGGGGGCAAATCTGGATGCACAGAGGGCTAGCCGTGCAGATGTTAGTATCTGTGTGTGACAAAATTCCCATTATACCTAGGTTTTCCTGGGCAGCACCCACAAAGTGTTTCTTTGCGTGAATTTCCTCTACTGGAAATGAGGGAGAATATACAGTACATTAGTCCTTCAAGCAAACAGTGACAGTAGGTGGTGCTGTGGGGTAACTTGTGATTCCCCATTAGACAGTCTTCACAAAAATGTACTGACCGCTCACATACTTTGAAACTACTGCAACCTTTAATCACTTGGTTGATGTAATGCCAAGATGTTATAATATATGGTCCTATTCACAAAACTTTTCAGGGTTCATGGTTTTCTTGCTCCAGTACTGAGCTGGCGTTTCTCTCTTTGTAATCTGTCTTTACCTTTGCGCTTGCTTTGCGATACTGAACTGACTTCCTCATTCAATTCAAGTCATGTGACAATAACTTCACCACAGCTGGCCCCACCAACTGTCTGGAGGAGCCAATGTGATTTGAAGGTTAGAAACACAAGAATAAAACTCTCTGTACAGACTCCAAGGTTTCACAAATAACCATGTTATTCAATTCACAAAAGCAAGCTTAACAAAGTATTTAAATTAAGAATGCATTATAGTTATGTGAGTAGGGCACACAATTATTCAGCAATACAGTATACTTCAATAATCCACTGTGCCAGCAGCAATGTAACCTTAATGTTACAGGGGTGCTGGTACCTTTATCATTATTTTAACAGTTTATTTTTTAGTTATAAAGTGAGGTTATTGAATTCATGGAAGGTGATCATTCAGAAACAGTTTGGTAAGTAAAAGTTTCAAGCACAAGTGTGATGGCACATAATACTGTATGTTGCTTGTCAATCAATTAGTCTGTGGGCACTCGGAATGGTCATTACCATATAGAATATAACATTTGAATCTTTTGATATAATTTCACCACTTCTTTCTAAAGAGGGTTTGGAAAGACATTTGCAGACACTCAAAGCAATATTGTTTTAAATAAAGCATGTGTTAATTTTTCTGAATTGTGTACAGCTACGTTTTTAAGACCTCAACTTCTACACCCATATCACAAGTCACTTTTAACAGGTACTGTACGTGCTGCAAGGAACTGACAAGTTCATGAATTTGCATCAATTCTTTTTTCTTTTCTCTGTTGGATCTTAGCTTACAGTAGATCAAGGTGATTGATGTAAACTGACTGAAAGCCTTGGAGACTAAAGCCCCACCACAGTGCAGGTACTCGATAGACACAGTCGGGACCAGCACTGTTTCACAGAGACATACACAGAGTACCCTCTAGTGGCTTTTGAAGGGACTGCAGCTTTCTTTCCAACAAGCTGTCAGCTCTTGTCAGACACAGTCCTCACAGTATGAAACTGAATAAGTTTCACCTAAACCAAAGACAGCTTTTTGCAGCCTAATTTCCTGACCTGCTTCTTTTATCAAAGGCTATCCCCTTGTGACTCCCTTTACAGTGCATTCTATAGGCATCTGGGGTTGCAAGAGGATATAACATTGAAAATGATCTAAATTGAATTTAACTCACATATATAACTGAATTCTATAAACAAACTGTACATGGACCAAGCAATATGCTAATTACAAAATAATGACTTCCCTAGAGTGTGAGAAAGTAGGAAACATTATATGCAACATGCAGTTAAATTAATGTAAAAAATGTCAGGCATTATAGGGGAACATTATGAGTGCAGAAAAAAACTACTATAGATTCAATAAAACCTTGCAGAGATACCTTGCACTGTACTGTGTGTGTTTTACATTTCCTCTGGGGGCCTTGTATCTTTGCAATATGTTTGAAAATATTTCTAGCAACTGTCTATACTGTAGTAGCTCACTTAGCATGTATATATTTCATGTATTAATTTGTAATAAATGTATTATGGGTCCCCAATAGTTAAAGAAAAGGAGAATGTTAGAAATTGCTAATATGGTATTAAATACAGGCATATTAACATCAGCTTTACAAAATAAATCCAGTCCATATTTCATACAGGAACATGAACATTTCAGCTTCAGGGATGGAAATGAGGCTCCTATTGTATAGCAGTTTCACCGATTCCAGATTTTACTATGAGCTCGGTTAGCCACAGTATATAGGTGACAATCACAGGTTTGTTTTTATTAAAACCAGGAATAGATCAAACTGCTATGCAGTGGGACTCTTATTTCTATCTCTGAACTTAGACATGTATTGGTTTTGACAACCAATCACACAGATTAATGAGAGGCTATCTCATGCTATGAAAAAAAAAAATCTAATTTAACATTCAGAAATTGCTTGTAAAACAGTACTACAGTAGGCTTTTCACTTGTCCACAAAAATCTTTTTACTGTTCAATTAATAAGCAAAACACAAGTGTCAACCCTAATTAAGTCTTCTAATGGATGTCTTCAAGGCATGATAACCAAGACTTTAAAATCGAATTTCTCACCACTCATTAGCATAAGCAGCATGTCACTGTGATAATGATGTAAATCCTTATAAGAGGTAAGAAAATTGATTTCAAAGCCTTACTTATCACTCATGTGATAGTATTATATCAAGGGTCTCGCAATTATTTAATACGCTTAATGTTATTAGGAGAATGCAATGCTATGTATATTTTTGAAATGCTCAATTTCTGGAAGGCGTCGCAGGCTAAACTATTTGTCCATTGTTTGTCTTTATATGGCATTTTGTAAATCATACAGTATGCTGAATTGAAAACATACATCTGTTGGATTGTCCAAAAAACAAGAAATGTGTTATTAATAATACAAGGTTTTAGCATTACAGTGTTTTCTTAATAATAATAATCATCAACACATGTAATAACAGGTTCATAGACGCTTCATTATGAACCATTAAACTGTGTATAACCCTTCCTATCCCCCTGCTCCCACTGCTTTTGTCATTCATGGAGATTTTTTAATATGTCTTTCTAATGCACAGCTGCATTAGATCCAAAGCCCTGTTAAAGGTTGATACTTAACCTGCATTTGAATGGGCTCATCTATTTCATCATGTTTACAAACCCCACAGCACTTGTCTGATTGCCAATAATAACCCCTATGCCACAACACAGCGTTTCAGTGATATCAATATCCCACGTGTTTCAAGACTATAGGAGCATTCGAATACCAACCAGTGTGTCAGACAACCACTGTGATAGACCAAACTATTCCAATCATTCCACATCAACGTGGGGGTGTTGCTATGTACAGATAAATAAACTATACATTCATTTGAAGACAAATGTATAGTAATAGATTCTAAACAATATATACAGTAGCAACGTCCCTTTATCCGACAAACTCACTAATTATTACAATAAGTAACTACAGTATAAGTATCACATAACAGCACCGACAACAACCAAATACAGAAAATGTATTTACACGACTGTCATACAGACCTGGGGGAAGGCTCTGGCTGCGAATCTTTCCTTTATTTATGGAAAATAAGAAAATAAGAAAATATATATAATTGACATTACAACAGTTTTTCAACATTCATTCTCTGTTTTTAAATAGTTCTTTATATGAAAAAAATCAATACAATATATACATTTAAAATTTGAAGATTGAATTACTACTAACAATATTGTGTTGGATGTCTATACAAACATTTAAATTGAGACAATTTGGAAATTAATATCCTTGCTCCGTTACAACATTAGTCCACCAGGTGGCACTGTGTGCTATTGAAAACTTCCTATAAGAAATAATGCTAAATACAAAAGTATTATATGAATCAAAATGGTTTACTAACATCTCTTCCTTTAAATATGAATGCATACAAATATTGCATTTTTTTATTTTGATGTAATAGAATGTTAAGGGGAAAATGCTAATTCAAACACGAGCATCCAGATGCATTTAAAGACTTTATTATTTACAGATCCAATAAATAATACATTTATAGAAACTGTTTTATAGAGCTTTATTAATAAAGCAGTATAGCCTACATGAAATCAAAATGATGTCACTGATATTGTGCTAAAAATTGCATCTTTATAACATTGCCAACTACTGTAGTTAATGCTCAGGTTAATATCCAATATCCATCAATACTCACACTATGAAAGGAAAAGGCTTTAGGAAAGGAAACGTGCTTGACCTGACCTGACCTGAATGAGAGTCCTGACTTGCTCTTCAGGTTCCTCAGCAGGTCTAGCTGGTTGAGTGGTGGAATCAGTCTGCAGTAATGCAATACAACATTAGTGACTGTTCACGCTAGCCAGGCTATACTGAGCTTCCTGGGGTTCCTACTCTTCAGCACCCTGGGGAATGTGCACAGAAGCTACTTACGAATATACAGACAAAGGGAGAATATGGAGGGACACCACAGATGAAGTACACAGCAATGCAATGCTGATATAACAAGTGTTGGGTTATCAATTCGTTACTGGGAGTGTTCTGCTAGCAATTCATTCTGTAATTTGTAACAGTGTAGCAGACAAGTTAACAACACACATCAGAACAGAGGAAGAGGGTACAACGATGACATGACAAAAATGTGATTTTAACAAACTAACTATCTAACTTTGGATACTAGAAACTAGCTCATGAAGTGAAAAAAAAAACAACAGAACTTTAAACATGCATTCAAAACATATTGAGTAATACTAATACGAAACTAGAAAATAAGACACACATAATATTATATGGTATCTTATATATCCAAATCTTTGCAGAAATTTTAAGCAATTTATTAAAAAAAAAAATGTTATACCACTGACTAGCCAGAGATTCTTGGTCTGTGTTTCCACTGACTAAATCCTGGCCTGGATACTGTGCTGTCCCTCTGTAAGCAGGTTCACTCATGTCTCAGTATGAGGAATAGTAGCACATAACATGTCTCAAAATGGCAATGGGCATCATACTGCTGGTGTCTGGAGTACCACGGATCTCAGAGCATTTCAGCACGCTTCTGAACATGGCAGCACACGGCAGTGGAACTGTACTGATAGCACTGTTATTCACAGACCATAATGAAATCATATCAATAAGGCAACTTTAATATTACATAATGCCATTGGAAAAAAGCAAATTACAGTTCTTAAATAGTCTTTAGCACCAAAAAGAAAAACTGTCATCTGAAATTATGTATCCTTTGTGTATGTTTTTGCAACAGTGTATCAGATTGTAGGACTATCTGTGGAAAACAAAAATATATACTTCAAACCAAAAAAATTAAAAAAGCAACAAAGCTTACCAGCAGTTCTTTTGTTATGCCAAGAAACGAAAAGCAAATGATAAAAAAAAAAAAGTTATGATAAAACAAATGAGAAATCAGAAGTGATCTACTTACTGGAATCAAAATACACAAAATGAGAAGAAAAAAAAGTGTATTCTTTTACACAATTGCAGTATTATTATTCTCCACTGACAATAACCCAAGGCAGAGGCACTACTGTATGTTTTAATTATATTTGAACATATCAATTTAAAGTATAGGAAAATGTCTGATTACTACCAGCAGGTGGCGGTGTTGTGACAGCATTTGCTCTACAGGGAATGCGCCTAGAATGATTACACTGCCAGTGCTGTGACATGTGCTGACCTATCATCCTGCTGATTGCATTCATTCGTTATCAGAATGCATGCAGCCCTTATTCAATTGTATTTCAACTTCTCATCTGAAGAATCACTGCCTGTGCCATACAAGCATATTGGAACTGAATGCAGCACAGATGCTGCGTGAACTGAATATTAAAAACATAATAAAGATTGATTTATGAGCAAATGCATTTAATTTGTTATTCGTGGTTTGCCATTGTATACTGTATTAGAAAGCTATAACTACACTAGTCTACGGGGCTCACACAGTGGCGTTGCATGGACTGCTGAACTGTGGGCTTTTACTCCATCAGTTTCTTGTCATGTTGGGTTTCATCAGGTGGGGGTTTTCAGTTATGTTCGAGTTTCAAGGAGAATCAATTCAAATAACATGTCCAAGTAGTACAGAAAGAAACATTTCTTTAACACAACAACATTAACCTTATTCATTTCATGTACACGTCAGTCCTGTATGATTTTTTTGGAGTCCCACACTCAATGCTTCAGCACAGGATGAGAAAGGAAGAAGTTTATGAAATAGTGTGTTGTGGCACAAGAAATAGATTCACCACAGTGACATTATAATGAAAGACATTACAGAGAAATGATATCTGCTGCTATCGAGAGCTATTAAAAAAAGGGTTTTCAGACATGGGTTCAAAAATATAAAATACAAGTGGCATGAGGTTAATAAGTACACCACAATGAAATACATTTACACCCAGAATTCATGAGTACGATACCAAATGCAAATACTGAACCACTGAAGTTACTAGGAGGGGACACTGCTGTTGAAGATGGACAATGACTCGGGGGAAGCAAGCTTTGTAAGAGTGCCCACAAAACAAGAACAGCACTGCTGGTTTTGTTCCCATGCACCTCATACCTGGAAGTGCCAAATGCAGGCACACTGGCAGTGCACCAACAAGATAAGCGAGGAGCAGTTTAACAGAAAGAAAACAGAGCACAACAAAGAAAACATTAGCATGTGGTTTGACGGTTCACAGTGAGGCAGAGACATCAGATTGTTAATGTCTGCTTTAATACGCATTGCATAGGGTGCTGTTTATTCCCTTTAGGATGCTTTATTAATGTTTTCCATGGTAATTGGTAATGGCATAGCAACGTGTAGTAAAGCAGATTTAAAGCATAGTGAATGTACTGACATGCTTTGTAATTCACAGGGATTATAGCAAAGCATGAGGAAATGCATAGTATAAACACAGTGAAACATAGTAAAAGGACTATGTTTACTCTTTTCTGATTTTCATTCTTTTTTTTGACAAGGATAGGATAAGCTGTGCAGATCCACATATGAGAAGTACAAGAAAGGGGTTTGTATGGTTATTACAAAGGGGTGGTTGTTTAAAAAAGGGTAAAGGGGTGTTAGTGTTGGTGTTGGGGGAGGGGGTCCCAAAGACACCACATTATTCATAGGAAATATAAAGGGCATTCTTTATCTGATCATAACAGAAGCTGACCAAATGTAAATACAATGCAACATCAGTGTTTAAACCTGTTACTGCTGAAATATGAATGTGTATTTTTTTTTTTAATTTGCACAATTTATACAGTTTAATGCTCAATGTTCATAAAACAGTTTAGATTGCTTAGATTTATATGAGTGGGATTTATAATACTGTCTCCCTCCCCAGTGCTTATTCAGCAACAGCAATTCCCAGAAGCATACTGCTTGAGTTGTGAAGCCTTTTCGTTCAGCAACAGTCTTATGGATATTGGTTTGGCTCTATTGCCTGCAGTAAACATCAGAAAAGTGATTTGTGATATCCAGATATCCCTGCCAACAGTCATTTTAGTGTGACTAGATTAGATTTTTTTTTTTTTTGATAGTAACAGACAAAACCATTTGAGATGCAAAATATCTAATACAGTTACATTTTGTATTATTGTTTTTAATTTCAAGATGGGTTTTGGGGTTATGCTGTGGTCAAAAGGTTACACACACAGTGATTTTGCATCTCTTACATGCTATTTTATTACACAGAGTACAGAAGATGTATCAAGCTTACCATGTAGCCATAGAGTAATGTTGTGTTCCTCATAACAACTTGAAACCATCTAATAAATAAATCCATTTTTAACCATGAGAATAACTAAATTGTCTGTTGTACAGGTTTCAATTTGCATTACCACACTCACAGTAATCCATTTGTCTCCAGGCTGATGTGAAGCACCTTGCATTTAAAGATAACCAGATATGCATTTTATCTTTAAATACATTATGATTAGGTGTTCAAAACTCATATCTAACCACAAGGTATCACAATACTGTCAGAAAACTCATTGCAGGGTAGCATATATGTCCCAACACATTTTGCAGATACATATCGTCATCGAATATCCTGTGCTGCACCCCACATCCTTAAATTGAATTAGGTATTCATGTCCAATGGAGACATTGTCAAGAGATGTTGAAACAGAACACATTCAGTCTCAAGCCAGGACCAATTAAACACGGGGAAATCATTCTGAATTAGAAGCTAAGGAAAGTGCTGTTAAATACAAATTTGGTTTTGAAATTATACATTCATTCTGTGATTTAAAACAATCTAACCAGACCACTTAAAAACAGCAAATGTATAATTGAATGTACACATTCAGCAGCACTAGTTCACTGCAGACAGATCCTGTACCTGTACATGGGAACCGACGCTGTCCGCTCATAGTAATTCCAGGTCGACTCCATGTCAGTCCTGGTTAGACTGGTAGCATAGAACCTCCAGGCAGCCTGAAGAAAAGGAGGAACAAAACTCTGAACCATGCAGAAGGACTGCAGAAATCATTGAAAAAAATCAAATGGTACTTGAAGCTATACTTCAACAACATAGAAATGCATCAATTGTAGTATTATTGTGAAAGGTTTGGAGAAAGAGCAGACAAAAAAAACCTGCTGAGAATGTTAAAAATGTGGCCAGCACAGGTCAGCTGTGTCAAAGTCTCTTAGTTATGTTTAGCGGCTTTACTTAGTTTTGCAAAAAATAAAAGAAAAAGAAGTGAACAATAAAACCTTTTTTGTCGGTCTCAAAAATATATACCCAGATGTTAAAGCCCATGTTTGAAGACTTGTAGTCTAAACCTTTGTCAAAAGAACTGTACACATTTCTGTTAAAAAGCCATTGAAAAGTCTGTTACCTGGATGAGACCCGCAGCTGGATTCCGTCGTTTTTCAAAATGTTTCTGCCGATGTTGCTCCTGAACCTTCAGGGCAAATCCGGAGCCCAAGATGCCCTGTACACCAAAAGAAAAACAAACGAGCGGCTTGTAAAATAGTTAAATACTTGTGCTAAATATTTCTGCAAAGATTTGAAAAGATGTGTAAAGCCGGTGATCGGCACAGTACACTTTTCTAGGTTTGCATTTTCTGAAAAAAACAAACATATAAACAACACTACTCTAGGCTTTTTCATTTTGCCTATACAATCTTGCTGATCCATCGTTTGTAGTTTTTACCCTTTTCTTTCTCAATTCCACACTCAAGACTTGCAGTATAACAGTATAAAACCACTTTCCATGCTAATTTAAAGCATGCCTACTCTCTTTGCTACTACAGCTACCACAGTACACTCCCTACATGGTAAATCCTCCTCTCCTTTATATTTGTGTGATCTTGTCACAATTCAGTAGCTACTGAGAAAGCTACCTCTGTAGGTATTAGTTCTTTATGGAGGTAGCACTGCCCTTAAGTTCTCTGCATGAAGTTCTACATTACTTACAGCTGGAAGTGCAAAGAATGACACTCCAATGAGTGTAAAGGCTGAAGCAAGAAGACGCCCGTTCCATGTAATCGGATACTTATCCCCATAACCGATTGTAGTCAGGGTAATCTAAATGGAAACAAAAGCAGAATTGCTTACCCGGTATTTAAATAGTGCCTGACAACAATTTTCACTTTAGCATTTATTTCAATGCAGCAGGTGACTTTGTTTTAGCGAACCTGCCCCACGGTAAGCAGCTGGTCAGCTGTTTTAATACATACCTTTATTAAAAGCACTTACCAGCCCCCACCAGAGTGCATCGGCGTAGGTTTCAAATTCTTTGTTATCTTCTTTCTCAGCCAAATACACCAGGAAAGAGGCGAGGATGAGACAGAGAAACCCAATGTACCAGGCCGTGATCAGTTCCTTAAAGAAAGGCAAGATAAATTATTATTATTATTTATTTCTTAGCAGAAATCAGAAATAAGAAATAAGAAATAAATAATAATAATAATAATAAGGTCCTGCCTTCCCCATATGTTGTCAGTTGTACACACGTGTACATTACTAGAATGTACCCCAAGACACTGGCATTGCTTTCTATGATGGCAGTGCTGAGCCTTTGGAATCTTATAATCACTAATCACTACATAGAAAATAATACAGGCTCCAGCAGGTGCACTAGGAATCTGTTATACAGAGTACCACAGCATCTACGAGGTTCAACGAGGAAATAAGTGAAATCGACTCCCAAACACCACAGTCATAGACATACACATTTATTCACATTCAAAACAGTACCATCTGTTCAAAATAAGTGAACGAAATGCACGCCACAATACAGGTGCATTAACTACATTGCAGTTACAATGTTGTTGCAATATTTAGTGCTTACAACAAAACTGACTGAGGAAATCGGTTTGTTAGATGCAATTTGTTAATGTATGGAGTTCCATCCGTACAATCGCAGAATGTTGTGCTAAGTGAATCTAGCTCTGTACATGCAGTTAATGCAACTGTATTTTGAAGTGTATCCATAAAAATAAAATCAGCAATACCAAACGGCATGTAATAACTGTGCCTATCGCTTCAAGATTAAAAACACTGACTGTGCAAGGGGTTGCGATTGGCAGTTTACAAAGAAAAACCATGAAATCAGCCAATTACTTTCAATTAAATACAGTATGATCAAACTCATTTCAAATGAGTAATACAAATCTCTCTTTCACACTGGATCCAAAGTAATCCTATGGGCTAGGGGGGCTGAGGTGCTGTAAGGCTGTACAATCTTAATCTCAAGCACCTGCTGTACCCCTATGACAGAAGTCTTCTTTAAAGCAGTGGACACCCAGAGAGGAAAAGTCCTGTGACCAGGGTGTACGCAACAAGTCGTATAACTTGTATATTATACTGTAGCTCAAAGGCACAAAGACAAAAACATTTTGCCTTAGCAGGGTGAGCTAATAATATGTGCTGGAGGTTCAGGATGAATTATTTTACCACAAGACCAGAGCGACTGTATCTCAGATCTATAAGAAGTTAATTCACCATACCCTTTTACACGTCCTGTCAGTGTCACGCACAACATAAATTACATTCTCAGCAGCTCTCTCCCCACCCCCACCCCCCCCACCCCCCTTCTGCAAAGATATAATCATCTTTAGTCTCATACTGAAGCAAATATTCATTATGTTCATCTTTATTTATACCATATCTCCAAAATCCATCAGAAGAAACTCCTCAGGCTTTTGCAATATTCATATTACATATTAATATTTGATGTTAATACTGGATGTATAGACCATTATCTTTTAATTGAAGTATATTTTATATTTAATGTACTTAGGTGGAAGAAATACATTTGTTTTATTCCACTCATTTTTAAAGTACAGTGAATACAGCTCCCATCTCCGGTTTCTCTAGCTATATAAAACAGGATGCTGTAGCTGTTTCTGTAAGAAAATGTTATTGTGAAGATCTAAAAGGCTTATCGACTGTATACCCATGAGGCAGAATTAACTTACTGCATCAGTGCCTAAACAATCAGTGGACCAGGAGAAAGACACACGAAATAATGAGTTAATTTCTTCTATAAGAAAATACAATGGTTTAAGTTAGCAGTACCGCTTTAGGCTTACTGGTCTATTCTACTGAGATCTGCATGCTGTTACTTTAATTGGATTTGGAATACGACGTCAGTTTGTTTCATTAGTCTCATTGCTACTGTGGGGACTTCTCACTTCAGCAAAACAGTCATTTTATTACAAAAAAGGAAAGAATGAAAATCCTGCAAGTCAGTAAAACCAAGCCTATTTTAACTGAGCAAAGGGACAGACGAACACCCCAGGGTATTCCGGACACGGACAGAATAACATCCTCTTTGCTGCAACCCTTCAAAATGTGACCTTGATCTACCAAATAATTAGGCAAGGTTACGTCTGGAAGGAACCAATTTAGAAGGAAAAGGAGGTTAGTAATACATAGTTCAGTGCCTCACAGTGGAATGGGGTAATCAAGGCTGCATGATTGCCCAACCCTCAAGGGTCTACTATAGGTTATAATCCATTGCAATATCTGCTACTTCTGACAAGAAGTGCAGAAGTACCTTGCTGTGTGCATAGACCACGGATCCCAGCAGCTTCCAGGTGCCACCCCTGCGATCGATTCGGATCATGCGTAAGATCTGCAAGAACCTCAAACTCCTGATGGCAGAGGTGGCAAAGACATTCCCCTGGGTGCCTGCAGCCAGCACCGAGATGGAGGCAATCAACACCATGACGTCTGAGTGGGGAAAAGAAAAGTTACAACCGGAAATCAGCAAAGATTGTATAAAAATGATTTAGCTTGGACAGATGGCACTTGAGCTTGTCTGGAGAATTGTAACTATTTCATTCAAACCAGGTTTCTGTTTTTAACCTCTGCTGGCCAAAACTACATATTGCATATAGGGAGGTTGAGTTAGTGGGACTAGCCAAGTTGACAGGCCATTTTGTCACATGATTTGAATGGAATGAGTTTTCCAGACAAGCTCACAGAAAATTATAGTATGGCCAACAATTTTGCATCACCCCATAGAATTAAATAATTTTGCTTCATAAAGTCAAATGAAACCTGCTGAATAATGTTACGTTAACATATTGAATTACATACTGCTTTGTAGTTTTCCATATACTGTACTTAACGAAAAAATTAAAAAAATGTGACATTAAATACTGTACTACTATTATGGCTTCCGGTAGACTTTTGAGATATCATTTTGTAGTGTCTTTGATTACATGATGTTAAATAAAATATCTAAATTAGGTTCATATATAGTTTTTTTTTTTTAAATGATGTATCAATCCTAAAATTCTAGGTGATGCTAAATGTTTGGCCATAGCTGTATATGGGATCAACATAACTCCGAACCATCCAACACGATTGCAAACATCATACAAAGACAAGGTGAAGAAAATGAATAAAATGGCATTTTAAGCTACTTTAGGTTTAGAAATGAGTGTTCTCACCGATAACACAGAATGGTTTCCGTGCGAATTTCAGCCTCCCCTTCCATCCTCGATAACGACAGCAGCAGCCAGCTGCCCAGATTCTCACACAGTACTCCACACCAAAAACAACAATGGTCACAATTTCCTGCAAAGAGACATGTTATAGTTTTAAAAACCTGCCATTGCTGTTGATCATCTGATTCATTCTACAAGTCAGCTGAAAACTTGAACTATCAAATAAACTACAGTCAGCTTTAACCACCAAATTACAACAAGCTGCACACTGAATAACATAAAGTAATGTTTATTATTTAAAAAAATAATAATATTTGCAATTCAATTTTTTTTTCTGTACACTTGTTTTTTTTTTTCCGTATAATTGGCTTTATTATCACATTTCTACCATTATAAGTTGATTCCGCTTTGAAACTGGATTTGAAGCCTACTTACCAGAATATAAAGTGCATTCTCTGAGCTTTTTTCATATTCTTTGATTGTTGAGAAAACGGACAGCACCAGACAGGAGAACACCAAGAGAAAACTGAAAGAGAACACAAATTTCACATTGCTACTGGACTTTTTTCTCATTATGTGCTGCAGTGGATAGATCCATTCTTATTAGATGTTAATGAGTGATGGCACGTCTAAAGAACTGGACAAATCCATGGTGCTTAAAAAGTCTATTTGTACAAACTGCTTAAAAGCTAACACCTGTATCTGAACTTCTCCAAGATGCTGACCTGGAAAAATTTGTCAAATGCAGATTTCCTGTTGCTCCAAATAGCGCACATGGTTTGAATCTGTAACCGTTGAACTATATTGTTGCTGCAGAACGCTTTACAAAAAGTATTCAGTCCAGTACATCGAGTCGTTATTTAAAAGATAGAAATTCCTAACTACCAAAAAAAAACATATGTCTCATCCTGATGGCTTTTTCCGAATACTGTCATCATTTTTCACTAAATCAAGGATGAGTAATGCTGTGCCGCCCCACCGTCTTCCAAAAATGAACTGAGCGATTTTGTTTAAACCAGAGAAGCCAATATAAATAATGCCAGTCTCATTACTGCAGCATGGTGTATAATCCAAAAGAGGTGTGTGATTGCATTACAGTGCACTCCGTTTATAAGAATCACATCCGTCCCTTAAAAACAGACCGATATGATTACAATTTGCAAAAGGGTGTCTCCGTGCATCAGCAGTTTAAATACAGCATACAAAAGTCAGTGGTGCTCAATCACTGAGGACAATACATCAAAACAATCAAGACAAGTCCCTGTGGATAAGCAACTTGTTATATGATCATGATTATATTTACTCAAGGCTGCAGAATCCTATTTTACTACAGTATACTTGAGAAGCGATCGTCTCGTGAGGGTGCCTAGTTTCATTGCTGTGCAGTGTTACGTGGCCTTTGAATTAAAATGACATTACAGTACAGTACAGTACAGTTTATTCATAGCATTTACGCATCTGTGGCTTGCTTTTTTACAGTTGTGATGCAAATCTCACAGTTTTTCACTAAGTGGAAATGTAAAGCTCCACACCCCCCCCTCCTCACCGCGCCACTACGCAATCCCCCTCCCTCTACATGCATATCACACAATAACAGTGCTGTACTCAGTATGTATTCAATGAATGTGTATTTACTTTATTAAAACAAATTTTCACTAACAGAGAACAAAAATAAAATACTTGCACAATGCAGTGGCGCAGTCACTGTTTGACTACAAACTTATCCAGCTTTCCCTGGGTCATTGCATCAAAGCATCTTTCTTTTTAAACTGCACAACTTGCTTTTTTTCTACTGGGAGTCACTGTAGATAGGGATTATACTCTATACACGCTGTATACATGCCTAATCACGCGAGATGTGATCAAATTCAAATTCAAAAACAGCTGCATTGGCTGTACACGTCATCGCACTTGATACAGTATCGTATTACATGCAATCAGTTTTTTTTTTTTTTTTTATTATTTATTTCTTAGCAGACGCCCTTATCCAGGGCGACTTACAATTGTTACAAGATATCACATTATTTCACATTATACAGATATCACATTATTTTACATACAATTACCCATTTATACAGTTGGGTTTTTACTGGAGCAATCTAGGTAAAGTACCTTGCTCAAGGGTACAACAGCAATGTCCCCCACTGGGGATTGAACCCACAACCCTCCGGTCAAGAGTCCAGAGCCCTAACCACTACTCCACACTGCTGCCCTAACCACTACTCCACACAGTTTGCCCCAAAATGATTCTTATAAGCAGATTTCAGTTATCCTTGGGATTTCAGATCACATTGTGGGATTAGACAACACTACAATTGGTCTAATCCCATTCAAAAAACGATAACGAGAGATGTCAGTGGAAGTACGTAATATGTTCCTGGCACTCTGTTATTGACAACAGGATAAACAGATACCCTAGATACTGTGCTGAGGGTTTCTACTAATGGAACTTCAGTTTATCAGTAGAGCTTGAAGTTTTCAGGTTTTATTTTTGATCACATGACTTTCCTTTAAACTTATTTTGAGGCGATTCTGTTTCTTAAACTCAGAAAATGCTGTTAATTACACAATAATGTCACTTGTTTTTACCTTCATATCTTGACTGAGCCTGATTCTGTTTCTTGTATTATTTTTTCAAGCAGACGTGACAAATTGCATTAATTGTTCATCGCTGATCCTAATTGCATTTCATTCTTGCAGTCGCCTAGTTTGTCACTGTGCTTTTGTTATTTTCACTCGTTTAGTTGTCCTGACACATTTTCTTTTCAGTATAAAATATCCAGTTCTGATAGCAAGTCCATCATTTCAATTCTCTTTGATTTGTAGCAAAGACAAAAATGATCTTAACACAAGTCTTTAATTAGTAGTTTCCTCCTTATTGGGATGCAGAGACAGCTTAACAACTACTAATTAACATTTAAAGGGAGGTAGAGATTTGGAAAATAAAAACCGAAAAGTGCAAGCCCTAATTATCAATTAAACCACAAGATAATCTGAGATAACTATTTTCTCAGATGGCTTCATAAATTATACCTCTGAAATGTCATAAAAAATAATAGCATTATAGCAAAATAACATTCTTAAAGACAATAATGTGCTGGAGATCCTGTTTCAGTACCATTTCCCCAAGATATCAATATTTCTTTTATATTGGATTCGTTTTTGGTTCTAGGAACCCATGTAAGATTATACCAATCAATAACTACCTTGTCATTTTGACATGTTATATTATTTGTTAGTTAATTTAAAATGTCACTAGTGCTTGCCCTCCTTTGGTACTGTAGGGCTATACAAACTGAAAGCCACATTATTATGATTATTTATTTCTTAGCAGATGCCCTTATCCAGGGCGACTTACAATTGTTACAAGATATCACATTATACATTATTTCACATTATACAGATATCACATAATTTTTTACATACAATTACCCATTTATACAGTTGGGTTTTTAGTGGGGGAATCTAGGTAAAGTACCTTGCTCAAGGGTACAGCAGCAGTGTCCCCCACCTGGGATTGAACCCACGACCCTCCGGTCAAGAGTCCAGAGCCCTAACCACTACTCCACACTGCTGCCTCGGCTGATCAAATTGTGCTTTAGTGACAGCAAGTAGATCTGCATCTACAGTATACACGGTGCACACCAATAGCAAGAGTTATGATAAAGACAGAAATATAATATGTGAAAAGGCCGAAGGGGATGTGTGACAGGGATGACTGAGTGCTGCCAAACAATAAACAAGACACAACTTTTCACTGTCATATTTATAAATAATAAATGATAATAATACAAAGCAAAACAAACACTTTACAGCAGGGCTTTGTCCTGCCCCGTTTTATAGTGTGCAGGGCTCTCTCCTGCTGCCCTGCCTCAGGATGCAAGTTCATTAGTGAGAAGGAATGAGTACTCTACCTATTGCCCTATTTGAGAAATGGCAGTTGATAATGTTTTAAGGTGTTACTTTTCTATGCCATCCTAATCTTTGTAACTCTTATGATTAAATATGATACCGTATATTTCAATGCTAATGGACTTTCAAAAATAATTTTTCTACAGTAGTCTCCGCATATAAGAGAACACTTCGCCTAATGGAACACCCTTGTAGTGAAACTGGTTGTTCCCATTGTAAATGCTCCGGCTAAAGGAACAGGAACTTCACTTAAAACCTTCTTGGCACCGATAGCGATTCATTCACAACAGATACAGTACTGTTTTGTAAAAAAAAGCGACTTGTCATCGTGAGAGTGTCTTGAGGTACACTGATTGGTTTACTAAATCTTTCCAGAACCGGCATTACATTATTTTGTATTCTTTAAAAAATGGCATGTAAACAAACGGCAAAATGTGTCGCTGTTTCTCTTGTTACACAAAGTTGGAAATTGTTTGAGCTCTGGAAAAAAACCTGAATTCAAGTCGCTGAGCAATTTGGTGTTTCCCGTTCTGGTGTGTTTCTTCACCATTCTGTTAAATAAGGTGCATGTCTATTGCTGCTGCATTTTGTAACTTGTGTAGGGATGCTGTGTTAATTTAGTTTGACAGTTAGTTCATTAACATTAAGTTAACCGTAAGTAATACAAATGTATTTATTTATTTATTGATTCATATTGTGTCTGGTGGCTAACTCCGTCTTAGAGAACACTTCGGCTATAAGAACACTTTGCTTGCTTCCCGAGGGGTGTTCTCTCTGTATAAATTGTCTGGGCACATGCTGCATGTTATTTAAAATGTGCATTATGTATCACAATCTGGATGAAATCGCTAGCTACTGTACTCACTGGGCTGCAGGCACAGTCATCACTGCTGTTTAATATTCATAACAGATTGGGAATATGTGCTAAGGCAGGAAGATGGAAACATTCACAGGAATCTATAAAAGTGTATTTTACAGCATCACACATTCCTAAAATACAGCTGTGATGTTATTTAGGTAAAAAAATTCACAGACAAAAGTGTCATCGATCATTCTGAGTGTTGAAGATCAGTCAGACTTCATACTGACATGCTTTGATGTTTGCTTGCTTTATTTAAAAGCAGGTCAAAATGATAATTCCCATAACCATCACCACATGCATCCAGTCTACTTTACAGTGCCAAAAGCACAGATATGATGTGAGCTTGTCTAGAGAATCCCAAGTCTTGGGACAGAACAGGCTCCATATAGATCATGAGACATAATACTCTAGGCACACTCCAAGCAAACCTGGATAAGGCAGATATAAAGAAAAATGATAATAACTCAACATCTGAGCAACAAAACCCAGGGTCACGCCTAATGATGGTAAACACCAGACAATAGTTTCAATGAAAATTACACTTCTGGCTACTTCCTCTTTAAAGAGCCTCTTCCAAAGGTACCAGATTGTAACAGGTTAAGTTCAGAGGCTGATTGCAGTTAGTGCAGATTAGACACTCACTCTCCACCTTCAAGGTCAGGAAGAGAACAGGGCCATGTGCAAGGACAACCTCTGTCAAAGTCAAGACCGACAATGCACTTGAGAAACGATGGACCCAGATGTTCTGTTTCCAGAGGTGAGACAGGGAGGGGTGAAAGAACACTACAAGCAGATTCTACTTTGTATTCTTCAAAGCATATATTAAAACGAGGAGCCTGTAACCTCTCTGATATCCTGCTTCCAGCATATCTGGAAGAATCGTCTAGTGCCCCTCAAGAATACTGTAGGTTTGGATCTGAATGACAGGAGCAAGGAGGCTACACACATCTCTTAGTAACAGTGGCTAGAGTGTAGCACTAATGCTATACCTGTGGGACCTCCATTCCTCACGTGCAGAGGAGTGTGAGCTACTGCTGTAGCAGCCACTTGATATCTTAAAACGGTTTAAAGATTTTTAAAGTAGGTCACAGCATTCTTTATAATGTTTTGGGTTAACAGCAGATATTTTTAATCCAGGTATTACATTTATATACACAGTATTGTCCCAATAGTACAGTTAAGAAATGGCATTAATAAATACAGCCTGTTGTTTTTCGTTGAATTTAGCGTTGGCACTTTTTTTTTTTCCCTCAGTATGCAGATCTGTTATGTGGTGTGTTACCTATGAATTTCTATCTATGAAAACATTCATTTTTTAAAGTAATAAATGAACTGTGAATTGTAAAACAACTACATTAACAAACAAGACTCTGATTGATCAAAGGTATGCTGTATATTCAGGCTCCAAATGGGTCATTTATTTTCCAAAACAACATTTCTAAGGCAGGTTAAAAAAAATGAACTATATTTATACCAAACATTGCAAAGACATTTAAAATATTTATAACGTTAGGCTGGGAGCATTTAGGCTATAACGCACCATCAGGGTCAATAAGAACCTCTCTGAAAGACACTTAAGAAAACCACGTTTCCGTTGCTTCCCTTGCTTCTCTATGTTACAAACTGAAAACCCAGCCACACTTACATTTCTGCAGTTAAACCACAGACTTCTCTGCCTCTTCAGGCATAGTGCTACCGCTTCTATTAGAGGTTAGGCGGAGAGGGTCACTAAATTAATGTTCACAAAGAGAGGTACTGTATGTCTGGTGAACGAAAATGAGAGCACCATGGAAACTGAGGATGCATTAAATTAAACACCTCTTCAGCTCTTCCAAGCTAAAAGCCAATCTGACGAGCCCTTCTGGAAGAGTTGTATTTATACAGTTTATACATATACTGAAGAAAAAAAACGGTCGTAACCATTGTGACAATTTTTGCAGGTATTTTGGCATGAAATCTCTGTACTCATCGAGCAATGAACACTTAAAGTATTGGAACTGAAGGTGGTGTGTGCCCTTTGTGTTTATGATTGTGTGGATAAATTTATATTTATCCACACAAATCATAAACGGGCAGCAGTGTGGAGTAGTGGTTAGGGCTCTGGACTCTTGACCGTAGGGTTGTGGGTTCAATCCCCAGTGGGGGACACTGCTGCTGTACCCTTGAGCAAGGTACTTTACCTAGATTGCTCCAGTAAAAAAAAAAAACCCAACTGTATAAATGGGTAATTGTATGTAAAAATAATGTGATATCTGTATAATGTGAAATAATGTATAATGTGATATCTTGTAACAATTGCAAGTCGCCCTGGATAAGGGTGTCTGCTAAGAAATAAATAATAATAATAATAATAATATTAAAAGTTGCTGTATCTCACAACCCTATTAACTCAATTAATTCACAGTCCACATGTATTTAATTTCTACTTGATAAGAACACAGACTTTGATGAACCACCCAGTTATACTGTAGCTCAATATAGTTTTCAATCATGGTGGTGAACACACCTTGGTATTTAAAGGGTTAATTGTCTGCTTTCCTGCTCTAGCTAAGTCAGCACAGTGCAGCAGAAAGCCTGAAACAAATTCATTATTAATTCAGGCATTAGGTTTTACTGGTTGTTTATAGTCACGAGGGCACGCACACACAACGTTTCCTCTTAATCACTTAAAAGCGAGAGTTTATTGGACTGCAGCCAAATGCACATCTATATTTCTTCAATGAGTCTAGCTATATATCATATACTATATATCTATATTTATATTGCATTCTATTGTCATCAGCTGCCACCATCTGGCACGGAAATCTAATATACATTTAATATCTAAGTTTGGTCATAAGTAATCCAGTGCTTGAATCAATGAGCCACCATGATCAGCTCATACTACAGTATGCTTACCAATTTCAACAACGATGCTGCACACTGGTGATAGCAGGCAACTCTGTGCAGCTTTAAGATGAATATTTAAGATGACACTTAGGGTTGTATTAATGTGCAAGCTGATTGGTAGTTTCTCACTATTCTACTGTGTAGAACCCATGGGCTAAAAATAACCAGCTTCAAGAATACAAAGAACTGACAGGAATACATTCAAAAGTTAAACAAAGAAAAAACTCTATAGGTGAAGAAATGTAATTCCCTAGGGAAAACTATGTAATCACAATGAATTATAGCAGTCTCATCCATCTTTTGAAAACGACTGTTAACTGGAGAATCACAGATAGTATACATCGGTGCCAAAGTTGAAAATGGTAGGAACTCATTCAAATGGCCCCACGAAAGCTGCAGAATTTGAATATATCTAGCAGTAATGTAGAACACTGCAGTATATTATTCCCATTGGGTGTCTTCAATGTACCGGTAATATACAGCCACCACTTGGACAATAAAAAATGCTTCAAGGTTAAGAAAATCAAACAGAAAAAAAAACTCTCTTTAGTGTTTTTCTGTCTTCAAACATATAGAACTCCTTTGGGGTGGGGGCTATTTGAATGATTTTATCAGAAGCAGTATTTGGACCCCCTGGTACTGAGCAAGTACCTTGTAATAAACAACTTTCCCCTCATAGTAATTCAGTGGATATTCAATCAGCACTCCACATTCAGTCTTACATGACTCAGTCTTATATGACAAAGCAGATCCCTTTGGGAATGGCAAGTATAGCTCTGAATTATTCAGTCTAGTTTGGGGGTAGGATTCCAGATGCCTATATATCCTTTACTAACAATCCCAACCCTGCCATGTGTCTTTGACATTACCGACTAAGGATATCTACAAAGGATATTGATTAGCTTGCATTTCTTTTTCCATCTTGCCCAATGGTGAAAGTCTATGCCAAGATCAAACACGTTGGACTGATGTCTTATGTTGCTTCCCTTGCGAAGCTAAGCCAAGTTGCAATAGCTTTGCTACAAATCAAATTTATTTAATTGCTTTTTCTGTTAATGAACTGTTTACATAATTGTTATTATGGTAGATGTTAGCATTTCAATACCTTGCATTTCACACTGCGACCACATACCAGAACCGTTAAATGTATATTATATGTCTCTCATTACCATTATAATAATCTAAATACTAAACCTCAAGTATTTAGAAGAGCCAAATGATAGGTAAACAATATAAAATACTTTTTTTTTTTTTAAATTTATAAATCACGTATTAGAAATCAACAAATGACCGCTAAGGATTTGTCAAAAATTCCAGTCCATCTTCTTGTAATGAATTGGCATATTATCCAATTGAATTGAATGGAAAGGCAAGGGCTGGACATGAACTACAAACGATATGGTTCAAAGGAACACGTCTTACCGTTCAATTAAAGATCAAGCTCTGCAGTCGAGAGGTAAGTATGTGTCTTATGCCGATGTCAATATTAGTAACTCATCAGCAGCTAGGAGGAGATTCATTTCACTGTGTATGAATGTCAACCCATGCAGAGAAAATACAGCATAGCAATGCAGCATAACAAACATCAACATGTCTTCTGTTTAATAGTAGCTCAGCTTCACTTCATAGTCCTCTTGCCCAAACTGCATGAAATGACATCTCTTATAATAAAGAGACACCCTACACATGATGTGACATACATCTATACAGAAGGCCATAATTATCATTACTGTGTAAAAAAATCCACCTGTTATATTAAACAATATATTATACAAAACAACGACGAAACAGGCTGCACACATACTTACTTGTTATAAAGAAGACTGAGCACTGCTATAATCATATACATTGGTCTAAATTGGTCAGTAATTGCTATAGTACAAGCTGCTTGTATTTCTATATTAAATGGCAGTGATCAGGAATTAAACCAGACATCATGTTATAGAGAAAGATAGCTTGTCTCCAAGACCAGCAGACACAGACCCATTTCTAAAGAGATACAATTTCATTCATTACCACGAGTCGGCCATCCCAAGGACATTGCCACAAAATACTTGCATTTAACCTTTTTTATCCCCTGATTTAAAAATAGTGTATCTCTGGATGACTACAGATATCATAACACAAGTAAAGGCATTGTTTTTCAGCCTCATTAAGCAAGCTATCTGCTGACCTACACCCCACGGAAATATTGCATGCAGCTGTGTTAACATTTATACTCTCAACATTACTGTGAACAGCTGCTTGAGGGGGGGGGGGGGGGGGGGGAATAACAGTTGCGTGATTTATATTGCACACCAGTCAGCCGCATTCATTTGCATATAATATTTCTATGTGGTGGGCAGAAGTCTGGCTTTGCAATATTATTAGAATATCACATAGTATATTATATTGCTTGGAGTCTGTTATACATCATATTGAATTGGGTGCTGTTCTGTAAAAGCTGATGTCCACCCATGACAGGTCAGAGCTGCTGTACAATCAAGTGGTTTTGCAGCTTCTATCTTATAGAGCCCTATACTTAACATATTTTAATGATATATAGTTAAATAAGAATAAATAAACAGCACAGATAATCTTAATGTGAAACCATTTTAATCTGCTATAAGCCATTAACATGACACACTTAAGGGATCATTTATACTTGAGTGTATTTTCAAGTGTAGTTTTTGAATATGGCGGTAAGTGTACAGTTTACTGCAGTTAATATACATGTTTACAAATATGTGTAAGCATGGAACTAGTTTATCCCTTTTCTGTGGTATGCAGCAGCTCTCTCATCAGAAGCTAGCCTCTCAGAGCAGCAGCAGTAGAAGCAGTTCTAGTGTAATGTACTGTAGGTAAAGCACTAAAGCATGGGCAAATCAATACAATGAGATTAGCACTCACTGCAAGAAAACACCCCTCGTGGATCTAACATGCTGTGCATTCAGTGCAAAAGGAAGCATATTGATTGCTAACTTTGTATGGGTCAGCAAATCAGGTTAACCCTTCTTCATTTCT
Source organism: Acipenser ruthenus (assembly GCF_902713425.1). Classification (NCBI taxonomy): domain Eukaryota; kingdom Metazoa; phylum Chordata; class Actinopteri; order Acipenseriformes; family Acipenseridae; genus Acipenser; species Acipenser ruthenus. Next base: position 7,718,938 of record NC_081206.1, on the reverse strand, counting down.
TAAAGTGTCGTCTTTCCTCGATTCCCCTGCCAGCAAAGAAACAAATTCCCCCAGAAATCTACTTTCAAAATAAGAAACATTTGAATGATGTCTGGACTGCTTATTCAGTGTAAACCTCACAAATGCACTGTCTGACGCATGACATTGAAAATTGCACTCTGACCTATAAGTATTATTACAACTAACTCTGCTTTGATTCTGTGATATTGTTAATCAAAGTGTAGTGCTGCATTCCCCTTACAGCTCTCATGCAAGAGCATCTCAATCCAAAGCACAGCCCCTTAAAAAAACAAACATTGTGCACATTGTAGATTTAGTGCAGAACCAGACATTACTCCACACTGCTGCCCTTATCATTACCATAATGTATATAAAGTCAAAATTCACTGGGAATTGCTGTTCAGTAATATTGTGTGTCTCCATACAACACATTAAAAGTGGATTCAATATTTGTTAAAACAAATTGTGATGGATGATCTTGTAGTTTTGATTAAGGTTATCCATTGTTCATATTTTTAAAAGTCAATTTACAAAGTCTTTGTATTGAATAGTTTTTTTTTTTGTTACAATCATGATACATACAGGCACATCATCTCGTCTAGTCAGGCACAGCAGTACTTACTTAAAGAGTAAATAGCTTTAAAAAACAATGGAATTGCTTTTCTATTGGGTGGTGTTTGCAATCATTCTGAGTGCCTGTCCAATGTTGAGTTATGGTTGTTTTTAAATCTGTCGTTACCTGAGCTTGTCTGGAGAAATGCTGGGACTGAGCAGCCTTCCTCATCCCTTTCAAATCACATGACTTTGTCACCATTCTGTTGTCTTTTATACAAGAGAAAAAATGCACCCAATGTATTAACTCATGATAAATATATTGTTGTATAACAGCACAGTTCAGGTAATGGGGAGCATTTACATTGTTAAATTCTCCCAGTACATTGCTTTATGGTCTCTTTTCTCTGTCTCTGAAGAAAGGAGTTATCTGTCAGTCAGCAAAGCACTTCCACAGTAAAGGGCACAGCTCAATCCATCTGCCTTGTTCAAGGGCTACTTCACCTTGAGGCAGCGGTATTTCTTAGACAAAGATGCATTCCCAATGTTGAATGGTTCAGAAATAATCTTCCAGGGAGGTGATAGCTTGCTAAAAGATTAGAGATCATGACCTTACAATTCACGGCCTCCTGTGTGCTAATTATTGTTGGAAACAAATACATTTGAAACATAAGTGCAATTGCTTGGGTGTTTTAAGGTAGAGTGTCGCTGTCATAAATTAAAAAGGTACTTCATGGATTAGTGCCATCTCCATATTCCTATTTGTTCCTTGAAATCAGAAAATGCAGGACTTTCAGTTGTTCCAAAATGTTATCTTAAATAAAGAGTTCCAGCTGTTTGCTGTTGTGCGCCTTTGTTGTGGAACTCTAATCCACTTACCATTAGGCAGGTTGAAACATTGGATTCTTTTAAGTCTAAATTGAAAACATACTATATATATATATATATATATATATATATATATATATATATATATATATATATATATATATATATATACAGTGCCTTGCGAAAGTATTCGGCCCCCTTGAACTTTGCGACCTTTTGCCACATTTCAGGCTTCAAACATAAAGATATGAAACTGTAATTTTTTGTGAAGAATCAACAACAAGTGGGACACAATCATGAAGTGGAACGAAATTTATTGGATATTTCAAACTTTTTTAACAAATAAAAAACTGAAATATTGGGCGTGCAAAATTATTCAGCCCCCTTAAGTTAATACTTTGTAGCTCCACCTTTTGCTGCGATTACAGCTGTAAGTCGCTTGGGGTATGTCTCTATCAGTTTTGCACATCGAGAGACTGAAATTTTTGCCCATTCCTCCTTGCAAAACAGCTCGAGCTCAGTGAGGTTGGATGGAGAGCATTTGTGAACAGCAGTTTTCAGTTCTTTCCACAGATTCTCGATTGGATTCAGGTCTGGACTTTGACTTGGCCATTCTAACACCTGGATATGTTTATTTGTGAACCATTCCATTGTAGATTTTGCTTTATGTTTTGGATCATTGTCTTGTTGGAAGACAAATCTCCGTCCCAGTCTCAGGTCTTTTGCAGACTCCATCAGGTTTTCTTCCAGAATGGTCCTGTATTTGGCTCCATCCATCTTCCCATCAATTTTAACCATCTTCCCTGTCCCTGCTGAAGAAAAGCAGGCCCAAACCATGATGCTGCCACCACCATGTTTGACAGTGGGGATGGTGTGTTCAGGGTGATGAGCTGTGTTGCTTTTACGCCAAACATAACGTTTTGCATTGTTGCCAAAAAGTTCGATTTTGGTTTCATCTGACCAGAGCACCTTCTTCCACATGTTTGGTGTGTCTCCCAGGTGGCTTGTGGCAAACTGTAAATGACACTTTTTATGGATATCTTTAAGAAATGGCTTTCTTCTTGCCACTCTTCCATAAAGGCCAGATTTGTGCAGTATACGACTGATTGTTGTCCTATGGACAGAGTCTCCCACCTCAGCTGTAGATCTCTGCAGTTCATCCAGAGTGATCATGGGCCTCTTGGCTGCATCTCTGATCAGTCTTCTCCTTGTATGAGCTGAAAGTTTAGAGGGACGGCCAGGTCTTGGTAGATTTGCAGTGGTCTGATACTCCTTCCATTTCAATATTATCGCTTGCACAGTGCTCCTTGGGATGTTTAAAGCTTGGGAAATCTTTTTGTATCCAAATCCGGCTTTAAACTTCTCCACAACAGTATCTCGGACCTGCCTGGTGTGTTCCTTGTTCTTCATGATGCTCTCTGCGCTTTAAACGGACCTCTGAGACTATCACAGTGCAGGTGCATTTATACGGAGACTTGATTACACACAGGTGGATTCTATTTATCATCATTAGTCATTTAGGTCAACATTGGATCATTCAGAGATCCTCACTGAACTTCTGGAGAGAGTTTGCTGCACTAAAAGTAAAGGGGCTGAATAATTTTGCACGCCCAATTTTTCAGTTTTTTATTTGTTAAAAAAGTTTGAAATATCCAATAAATTTCGTTCCACTTCATGATTGTGTCCCACTTGTTGTTGATTCTTCACAAAAAATTACAGTTTCATATCTTTATGTTTGAAGCCTGAAATGTGGCAAAAGGTCGCAAAGTTCAAGGGGGCCGAATACTTTCGCAAGGCACTGTATATATATATATATATATATATATATATATATATATATATATATATATATATATATATATATATATATATATATAAGCCATCTTGTTTTGTTTTTAACAACGCTGTGTTATGGCATAATTGAGTGAAGGCATAATGAAGAAGTTGGTTACAGTAAAGTACTTCATGTTTCCTGAGGTAAATCGTGTCATGAATCAGTAGCAGGCAGAAGGCTTTTTATTAATACATCAATATGGATTTTGAAAGAGCTGATAAAGAGGAGAATTTTCAGGGTTCATTGTTGGAGCAAGGTGGCAGTTGATATATAATGATGACTTTAGGCAGAACGTTGAGTCTGTCTGTTAATGGACCTCAAATTCTGAAATTCACTAGGCAACTACATTTAGGTGATTTCAGGTTCATTATTACCAAGGGATGGACCTTAATGTAGTCTGAATGTTGTTAGATATACAACAGTGTTTACAAATACATTTTAAACTATGTGTGCCACAGTAAAGGCAGAAATAGTCATTTGTCCCAGTAAAACACATTAAAACACAATGTTCTCCAATGGCCCAGAATTCCAGACTACTGTCTGTTAAGCTTCATACCACAGACAGAAAATTCCAAAGGGCTTCACTCATGGCCGGATTTTATTCACCTCAGGATCCATAAAGAACTCTATGTTGAATTAGTCTACAGTCTCTTCAATCTGAAAATAAAACCGCTCTGGCACCGCGTTTAAATCCAGCAGCTTTTCAAGGAACTGTCCAACACTACTACCTCCTGAACAAAGAACCAGACGCAGTGGAATCAAATGCTTTATCAGTTCGGTTTAAACATTTCAAATTGACTGTAAATGATAAGGAAGTGGCATTTAATGCTATGGACGTGTTCATCTTGACGTTAAACAGCAGTAGTTATTGTTGTGCAAAGGCTGCATATGTTAATTAAACAGAGAAATCCATACAGTAAGAAAGACTGTCACACATCAATAAACAATAAACAGGAAGAACGAATTCACAGTTCCATTCGTTTATTGGATTTCAGATATACCTCCACAAAAGCCGAGATTATGTAGGAAAACTAATTTAAAAAATCACACGTCGTAAATCAACGCTACGATGTAGATGTCAGAATGAATGATGTTCAATTGTTAGATCCACTCACTAGCACCTTAAACAACAACCCGGTCTCACCAGTTAATAACCCTTCAAAAGCCTTTCAGTATTTTGGAAAAGATAAGTGGCTGAAGGGATGTTTCAAACAAATCAAGTCCACCAGCAAAACAATCTGCATACGCAGCATTAGTAAAAACAACAGAAATCATAAGACTTGAACAATACTCTTACAATACAACACTCGTGGTAAAGGTATAATGGTTCCATTCTATTTTAGGCTTTATAATAAATCACGTATAATAATATAATCGGCTTTTTTTGTTGACTGATGAAGAAGGGGGAAAACATGATTTCCATCGCTGAGTGCAACTCATGCATTCTTAATGATCACGCTTACACAATCTATAATTCCCTTTAATACAGTAGCCTGCCATATTTACACATTGTTTTTATTAAAATACATAAACATTGCATGAATCATTCGTTTTTATATTTGAACATACTTGTAATGTATAACACGAATGCAAGTGAAGTTGACAGACGTGCATATATGTAACTAAACATATATGTCTATTCGTTTCAGCGGCTATGCTGTCATACATTACTTTCATGCCATGCCCAGATGGGGAAATAAAACATGTCATTACTTACACGTATGCATGATAAATGAAAGCCCAGCCTCTTGGTCTTTCCAACGCGTTGTAGAGGAAATTCTGCAGTTTTCGATAAAAAGCATTTCTCTTCGGTGGTTTTCTTGAACCAGTGACGCTGGACCGGGGTTTGCTTAAGATGCTGCCTCGCTTGGTACCTTCTGAACCAGCAATGAGCAGTGCCCCATCCCTGCTAGAGTCGGGAGCCGCCGAGTCTAACCCTACAAAGCCGACTTTCAGTTTCTTCTCCCCAGCAGGATCCGGGTACACTTCACCATTGCCGGATTTTTGCAGCATGTTGAAAGTCTACCGTCATGGGGAAAGATTTGTGGATGATTGCAAACCTTCACCGGGTACGAGCATTTCAGAATGGGCGTGTATGGAGAGTGGAGCCCCTTTGTCGTGGTAGAGCGCAGTCTTCTCGTCTGCTTTCCGAAAGCCAATTGAAATGCACACAAGGATCTGCAATGTGTCTAATCCAGTACCTCAGCTTCTTCCGGCCACCTGACAACCGAAATTAACCCTTTGTATTATCTAGAAACCAAGAATACCACTTATTAAAATGAAAGATGACGAATCACGAGAGCCCATAAGGTACTGTAATTCCCCATTTAATATCACATTTCTTTTTTCATAAAAAATGGCTTTGCTGACATAGCCAAAGTGAAATCCTGAAGCATTCAATGTAACATACTGGTACATACATTCAGTTCATAAATCCATATTACATTTTAAGAACAGTTCCTATGGAATTTTATATGATATAAACGCCATGATATAACAATGTTCATTTATAAAAAACATATTTTACAGACTTCCCAGATGCTGTGTGACAGTTGGTAATTTGAGTTTCCAGGGGATCTCATTTGATAACTCTTGCAAAAAAAAACAAACAAAAAAAAACATAAAATACTGTATGCATGGGATGTATGTAGAGCCTTTCATAATAAATCCTATTGACTTAACCGACTGAACACAAAGTGAGAGACATAAACAGAGAAAAGTATACTAGAGTTTTGCTACTATTGAGAAACTGTGTACTGAGTACTGGAAGTGGAATCCATGCCCTCATTCAAGGAAGAAACATCTAATGGATGCAAAACTTTAACAGGAAAACAAAGTCCTCTTCCAGATATCCCCAGTTGATCATAAACTAGGTTGATGGCAGGTGGTCTTATCGTCACAAGGCATTGCGTGGTCTAATCAGTTAGGCAGGTGGTATTACACACATTATTTCCAGTAACATTAATATACTTTAGTCATCAATTCTTTATAGATGGCAGGCAAGTGGATTTACTCATCAGTGGGCACTGAAAACAACCCCATTGCTTCCGGCAGAATTTGGCATGCAGCAATTACTTTAGTATTTTGATGATACATTCATTTTATAGCCATGCTTGTCCCATCTCTAACAGGCTAGAGCAGGGTAGCATTTAACAACAACAACAAGACATAAACAAAAAAACAACGTGTTAGGTAGACGCAAACTAACCTTTCACGATGAAGTT